>NC_051082.1:25917271-26193271 GCF_004664715.2 Peromyscus leucopus
CACCCCGCATGAGGGGAGAAGGCAAATCAGGGCCTGGGTCAGGGGTAGGGGTCTGGGCACCACTGCCCCGATGAGGGCTCCATGCCTAGGCCGCCTCCTGCTGAAGAATCTGGTGAGGGTGTATTCTCCAGAGGCGGGGATGAGGATGCCAGGGTCAACTAGGCTCAGTCAGGGACCTCGGGGTGGGCAGGCAGGGAGCTCTCGCCCCGCCGGTAGGTCTCCCAGAAGCCCCGCTCCAGTTGTTCCAGCTGTGGGCCCAGTGGCAGGTGACCAGCCAAGTGCATGCGAAGCGTTTCCAGCCATTGTTCCAGCTTTACAAAAGAAGGCCTGGGGTGGGTGACAGTGGGAACCAGTGGATGGCGAGTCTGGCTCTCCTGAAGACCCACCCCACCCCAAGGCTGCTTCAGGCTGAGTACCCCCCTTCCCCTCCCCACACTCACCTTTTCTCAGGATCCAGGTCACAGCAGCGCACAGTGATGGGGAAGAAACTTGGGGGACAATTTGGTGGACAGTAGCGGTCCAAGAAACCCCGCACATTGAGGCCAAAGTCCATAGTTCGGGGCAGATAATCAGGGTCTGCATTCACACGCCCAATAATCTGTCCAGCACAAAGCCCCTGGTTAGTGGGAGGCTCCTGAGACTGGGGGTTTTGGGAGCCTACTAAGGACAGTTCAGTAGGGATGGCCAGTGGCTAAGCACCGTACCCCATTGATGCCGTGCTCTAGCTTTGGGGATCCATGTTCCCCAGGCTGGAGGCCCCTGTGGACATCCAGGCTGGAACTTGAGAGGATTGGAGAGTGGAGAGGAGCCATTGGGTTTGGACACCATGGCTGCTCACGTGACCTACCTCACATAGGACGATTCCAAAGGAAAACACGTCCACCTTCTCGTCATAGCTACGGCCTGAACAGAGACCAAGTGTCAGTAGGGGAGGTAGGACAAGGAATGGTAACAGACAGGCAGGAAAATCACATTCTACTGAGTTCTAAGAGCACCAAGGCACCAGGGGATGTGACTCAGTTGGCGGACTGCTTGAGTAGCATGAAGCCCTGGGTTCCATCCCAAGCGAGGCATAAGCAGGGCATGGTGGCGCATGAAGCCAGCCTGAGCTGTATGAGACCCTGCCTCAAAACAACAAAAATCAAACCCAAACCAAAAGAAAATCAAGGGCCCCCCAGCTCCACCGGGTCTGACAGAATGCTGGGACCTCAGAGGGAGAAGCAGTTCTAAGCCTGTCTGGAGAATGAACACCTGCTTCGTGACTCTGGCCACATCATAAAGACGTCTCCAATCTCTGGTGCATATGGATGGAGTTTCATTGGGAAAGGGTCTTGGAGAGGAGCGGGGTGCAGGCGGAGAGTGGGGCTCAGCATCGGAGCAATTGAAGAAGAAATCAGGGAAAGAAGTTTTGAGGATGTGTGGATGTTAGTGTCGTGGGATGAGACACTCCTGGTTCTGCCTGGGGCCTAAATGCTATCTCAAATACCCGTTTTCTTTTCTCTTTAAAATTTTTAGATTTATTTTTATGTGTATGAATGTTTTGTCTACACGTGTGCATGTGTACTACACGTGTGCCCGGTGCCTGTGGAGGTCAGAAGTCATGGGATTCCCTGGAACTGTTGTCACAGAGGGTTAGGAGCCGCCGTGTATGTGCTGGGAACCGAACTTGGGTCCTCTGCAGAGCAACCAGTGCTCTTAACCACTGAGCCACCACAGCCTGTTCGCTTTGTTTTTATTTTTATTTTATTTTGTTTTTCGAGACAGGGTTTCTCTGTGTAGCTTTGTGCCTTTCCTGGAACTCACTTGGTAGCCCAGGCTGGCCTCGAACTCACAGAGATCCGCCTGCCTCTGCCTCCCGAGTGCTGGGATTAAAGATGTGCACCACCACTGCCTGGTACTTGTTTTGTTTTTAGACAGGGTTTCACTCTTCAGCCCTAGCTGGACTGGAACTCCCCATGATCAGGAAGGCTGGCCTTAAACTCAAGAGATCCACCTGCCTCTGCCTCCCAAGTGCTAGGATAGAAGATGCTCACCAGCATATGTTAGTTCTTTTGGTGTTTCGAGATAGGGCCTCACTCTAGTGCAGGCTAGACTAGACTCACTATGTAGCCCAAAATGGCCTGGAACTCAGAGCAATCTTTCTGCTCCCATCACTCAAGTGCTAGGATTATAGATATGTGCCACCACACCTGAGTTATGCGATGCTGGGGATGGAACCCAGGATAGACAAGCACTCTATCAACTGAGCCCCACTCCCAGCCCCATAAACACTTGAAAAAAAAAAAAAAGACAAAGCCTGGAGGGGATGGTGGTGCACAGCTTTAATCCCAGCACTCGGGAGGCAGAGGCAGGCAGATCTCTGTGAATTTGAGGCCAGCCTGGTCTACAGAGTGAGTTCTAGGTCAGTCAGGACTACATAACAGAGAGGGCCTAGCTCAAAAATAAAACAAAACAAAAACCAACAACACCCAAAACAACATCAAACAAGAGGAAAGCCAGACAAGCAGGTGGTGCTTACCTATAATCCCAGCACTTTGGGCAGAGTGCTTATCCAGCACATATGAAGCCCTGGATCCTACCCAGCACCCCATAAACTGAGCATGGTGGCTCATTCCTATAATCCCAACACTGGAGGAAGAGGCAGGAAGATCAGGAATGCAAGGTCATCCTTGGCTACAAAGTGAGTTCGAGGCTAACCTGTGTTAAACGAGACCTGGTCTAAAAAATGGTCAGGTGTGATGGTGCATGAATCCCAGGACAGTCAGGGCTGCAGAGTGAGACCTCGCCTCAAAAATAATAAAATGAAAGAAAGAAAAACGGTCTACTAGATGGGTCACCTGACAATGTTGAGCCACACACTGTGAAAACCACCCCAAACACCCACCCAACACTAACGTGGGCAGCAATGTAAAGATGAGGCAGAGGGAGGTGGTCACAGGTCCAGAAAGCCCCCAGGGAGAAGTTGGCCCCAGTCCAGTTGGAGGGAAGGAACACAAGTGAATTTGGGACCCAGGGGAAGCCAAGGGGAGGAGAGGCCAGGGTGGGAGGTAGCTGTCGCCCCTCCTCCTGGGAGTCCTAGAGCAAACACTCACCGTTGATCATCTCCGGTGCCATCCAGTAGGGGTTGCCCACCACTGTGTACCGCTTCTTGCGGTCCGGCTTCTTGAGGCTGCGCAAGTCTTCAGACTGAGTCTTCTCATCGACCATGAGCCGAGCCAGCCCAAAGTCGGCCACCACCACGTTCTTGTTCTGGAAATTTTTGTAAGACCTGGTCCTCACCCTGTCTGCATCTCCTATCATCCACAGATGACACAGAGAATACATCCCAGACACCCTGGGGACCCCCCTCTGTCCCAGTGCAAACAGCTGCCTGAAATTTCTAGTTTCCAGTGAGAAGTGGGAGGTGTGGTTCAGTGGTAGAGCACCTACCTAGAATCCCCCAGTGAGGGGCTGATGGCGTGACTTGGTGGTAGAGCCCCTGTCTAGAATCCCCCAGTGAGGGGCTGGGGGTGTGGTTCAGTGGTAGAGCCCCTGCCTAGAATCCCCCAGTGAGGGGCTGGGGTGTGGCTCAGTGGTAGAGTCCTTGCTTAGAATCCTCCAGTGAGGGGCTGGGGTGTGGCTCAGTGGTGGAGCACCTGCCTAGGATCCCCCAGTGAGGGGCTGACGGCGTGACTTGGTGGTCGACTACTTGCCTAGCATACTCAACGTCCTAGATTCCATCTCTAGAACGAAGATCATCAAAACCCCTTGACCAACCTATCACCTGGCATCTCAGCAGAGGCGATGGAGCCCCAGCAGGCACCATTCCCCTCAGGCCACATCAAAATGGGTGTGGAATGTGTGTTCAGTCCCTTACCCACATGCTGTCCTTGAAGCTTTCTTCAGGTGACTGTCGGGTGTCACTAGCTGGCTAGCTGAGGGTCTTTCCCTTTGGGGTAGGCCTGGTCCTCTGTGCCCTGACTTCTCTTCCTTTTCAGACTGTTTCCCACTGTTCAAATGGAGTAGCTGACCCTGAGGCTGTAAATGGCATGAGGCCACCAACGACCTAGACACCAGGACCAAGCAGGACCCATGGAGGACTTTCCAGCTCACTTACATGGCACCAATGCCCAGGGTTTTGGGGCTGACCCTTAGAATGCCCCACAACCAGGAGTTCTCTATCTTGCTGGGACAGCCCCAGCAATTCCTACTGTCCGCTGGGCCGGGTCCTGGGCAGGCTGACAGGGCTAGAGGATTCCAGGAACCTAAAACACCAGAATCAGGGACTCTAAAGTCTTGGTTTGATTGGATAATAACTCTGTATTGACTGGTTGGAAGGCATTGGGCAATACTGTCTTTTTTTTTAATGTGTGTGGTATTGGGAATTGAACCCAGTTCCTTGTATATGTTAGGCAAGGGCTCCATTGCTGAGTCATGCCAGCTGCCCCTCACTGGGGGATTCTAGGCAGGTGCTCTACCACTGAGTCACACCCCAGCCCCTCACTGGGGGATTCTAGGCAGGGGCTCTACCACTGAGCCACACCCCAGCCCCTCACTGGGGGATTCTAGGCAGGTGCTCTACCACTGAGTCACACCCCAGCCCCTCACTGGGGATTCTAGGCAGGGGCTCTACCACTGAGCCACACCCCAGCCCCTCACTGGGGGATTCTAGGCAGGTGCTCTACCACTGAGCCACACCCCAGCCCCTCACTCGGGGATTCTAGGCAGGGGCTCTACCACTGAGCCACACCCCAGCCCCTCACTGGGGGATTCTAGGCAGGTGCTCCACCACTGAGTCACACCCCAGACCCTCACTGGGGGATTCTAAGCATATACTTTACTCACCTGTGCTTCCAGGACTTTTTTTTTTTTTTTTAAAGATTTTATTTATTTATGTATACGAGTACTTTATCTGCATGTACAACTTTACGTCAGAGGAGGACATCAGATCCCACTAGAGATGGTTGTGGGTCACCATGTGGTGCTGGGAATTGAACTCAGGACCTCTGGAAGAGCAAGCAGTGCTCTTAACCACTGAGCCATCTCTCCAGCCTCCAGGACTTTTTTTTCTTTCACTTTTAAATTTGAGACAGGGTCTTGCTAAATTGTCCAGGCTAGCCCTAACGTGGCTCTGTAGCTGACACAGGACTTGATCCTCCTACCTTAGCCTTTCAGTTCAGATGCTGACCGTGGTACTTTATTATGGGAACAGGACTCTAGGCCTCTACTTTCTGTATACTATCCGGGGAATTCCTTAAACAGCAACATTGAACACACGACCCTCGGCTGACTGCTTCCATCCTTTGCCCCGACTGCAACGGCCCTGCCGAGCCTCCTCTTCCCGAAGCCTGCCCACACACTGACCTGCAGCTGTCTGTGCTGCCTGGGTAGCCTGTGCTACCTCTAGGAGAGGAGGCTCTGTCCAGGCTGCAGTGGAAGCCGGGACTTTACACTTCGGGTTTTCCCTTCACCGATCTGTTAAAGCCTGCGCTGCTGGTAGGGCTGCGGGCAGGCGCCATGTTGTAAATGGCCGAGCCAGGACTGCACCCCAGGTCCTCCGGGCTCTTGCTCTAGCTCCATGAAGCCCTTCTTTCTCCAGCTCCCCCTGCTGCCCAGCCCCCACTGCTCACCTCACGGACCAGACAGTTGTGGGAGTTGAGGTCTCGGTGGATGATGTTCATCGAATGGAGGTAGGCCTGAGGGAACGGGAACATGGCCGTCAGCAGATGCTTGGCCACAGACTCCCCAGCTCAACCCTGATCCTCTGGACGCTCCTTGCCTCCCACCAAGTCTCATCAGCTGATGGACTCCAGGCCCCTGCTCTCCTGCTGAGCTGTCCCGTGTCTTCACTAGGGGATCACAGGTAGTCACCTACATCACGCTGTCACCTCAGAGCTTCCCCGTGGGTTCTGCTCCCACACTCCTCATGGCAGAGTGGCTGGTCACTTACCATCCCTGATGCAATGTCCTTGGCAAAGCTGACCCTCTGACTCCACGGGTACTGGCTGTCCTGGGGACAGGGAAGAATGGCTGGGATGGAGTCCGGGGGGCCACAGGAGTGGGGACGGCTGAGTGAGTCCCGGGAACACGTGTGGTAGAGTCTGAAGGCTCCCAAGGTGTTCCTGTACCCACAGCTCCGGCTCATAAATATCTATAAGAGAGAGCCGTGTGTGCACGGCTCCCAGGCAGCCTTTCCTTTGCTTGTCCGTCAGAGGACAACTCGGGGGGACTTCTCTCCTTCCACCATTTGGGTCCCGGGGATCAAACTCACGTCAACAGGCGGGGGGCAAGCACCTCTCCCTGATGAGCTGTCTCACGGGCCCTTGTTCAGATTTGTTTGAGACAGGATGTCCTATGTAGCCCAGGCTGGCCTTGACCTTTGAGTTTCCTGCTTCAGCCTTGGGGCTAGGGTTATAGGCCCCCAAGGCATCTTTTCTCAACAGAACTGATTTCACACATGAGGAGTTCATGCCTGGTCTCCTGAAGTTCCCAGACTAGCTATTCTGAGCAGTAACCATGTGGCTGCCACTCTCAGTGTCTGCTGGGTGTCTATGCACTCCAGGACAGACAGGATAAACCATGGCCCACGAGTCTGTTACAGGACACATCGTAGTTCCCTATTGAACTTCCTGAATAGTCTTTTTAAAATATCATTTATTTTTGCTTTCTTTTTTTGTGTGTTATCTGTGTTTTGTGTATGTGTATATCCGTGCTTTGTGTGGTATGTATATGTCCATGTTTTTGTGTGTGTGGTATGTGTATGTCCATGTTTTTGGTGTGTGTGGTATGTGTATGTCCATGTTTGTGGGGGGGGGCAGGAGGTAGATGTCAGGTTTCTTCCTTAATTTCCGTCCACAACTAAACATTTTTATCTACTATGCTCATTTACGTGTGTGCACAGATGTAGGGGTGTGTCCGTGCCCTGGTGGTGTGTGACTGAGGACAACGTGTGGGAGGTGACTCTCTCCTTCCACAGGAGGGTCCTGGAGATTGGACTCAGCCCATCAGGCTTGGCAACAGGCACCTTTACACTCTAGTCATCCTGCTGGCTTCTACCTTAGCTTCTTGAGAGACTGTCTCACTGAAGGCAGAGCTCATGGATCTGGGAAGGCTGGCCGGCCAGTGATCCCCAGAGGCCCTCCGTCTAGTGATGGGATAACAGTGTATGCCATCATGCTAGGCTTTTAAAAGGGTCTTCCGGGTTGAACTCAGGTCTCCCCAGCCCCTATTTCAAGTTTTAAAACCAAGCTGAACCAACGTTCAGAGTCAGAGCTGAAGGTCCCACAAGCCGCCGGCACCCTCAGCACCAGTGGAGGGGGAACGGGGCTCTGGCTCTGCCGAGGTTTGGATCTCGTCTTAAAGGCTCAGTCTCGAGTAGGAAGAGATGGGACTTTTCAGAGGGAGAGCGAAGTGGAGAGTTCTCAGGTTATTGGGGGTCATGGCCATGCAAGGGAGAGTGGCATCCTGACCTCTTCCTTCTCAACCTCCCGTTTTGGTTTTGGTGTGTGTGTGTGTATTTAGAAAGGGTCTCACTACGCAGTCCTGGCTGGCATGGAACTTGCTATGTAGACCAGGCTGGCCTGAACTCATTGGGATCCACTGCCTGTTTCCCCAGTGCTGGGATTAAAGAGTGCGCCACTGTACCGGGTTGATGCAGTACTGGGGACTGAACCTGGGGCCTCAGGCAGGCCAGGCCAGCACTCTAGCATCCGGGCCGCCATCCCCAGCCGCCAGCCCTGCTCACCATGCTCTTGATGATGCCCCGCAGGGTGCCACCCTTAATGTACTCCGTGATGAAGTTCAGCCGCTTGTCCTTGTACAGCACACCGATGAACTTGAGCACGTTCGGGTGCTCCAGGCACCGCATGACCTTCACCTGGAGGGGTACACACAGCCTGGGCCTGGACCCTGTCCTCCAGCAGGGCACCCAGGCTCCTCTCACCCAGCAAGCCACTATGCCTTCTTCTTTTCTTTTGGTTTTTCGGGACAGGGTTTCTCTGTGTAGCCTTGGCTGTCCTGAAACTAGCTCTGTAGACCAGGCTGGCCTCGAACTCACAGAGCTTAGCCTGCCTCTGCCTCCCAGGAGCTGGGATTAAAGATGTGTGCTGCCACTCTCCAGCTGCCTTCTGTTTTCTAAGTGTCCCTCATAGCTCAAACTGGTCTTGAACTAGCTATGTGGCCATGGAGGTGCCTGGACTCCTGATCCCACACCACCATCTCCCGCCCATGTGCTGGGATAACAGGCATGCACCACCAAGGTCAGCTTCTGCGTTAGAGCCCAGGGCTTCGTGCATGGTGGGCAAGCCTCTACCCACCCGCACGGCCAGCACACAGCTGTTCTGACCGCGGACACTGTCTGTCTGGAGTCAACGGCTCACACAGCCCAGGCTGACTGGGAACCCTCTATGGAGCCGAGGAGTACGCTGACCTCCGATCTTACGTTCATCTCCCAAGTGCTGGGATTATAGACGTGTACAACCATGCCTGGTAGATGTGGTGCTGGGGATTGAACCCAGGGCCTCATGCTCTCGAGGCAAGCCCTCTACCAACTGAGCTACACCCACGGCTCACGGAGCTATGTCTTTGCTCAAGCTGCCCTGTTGCCGGTGGGGCCTGAACCCTCTCACCTCTTTCAACCCCTTCTCATTGGGGTGAGGAGTGGACACGTGAGGCACGCGACCGTCCCTCTCCACTGACCTCCTTGAGGAATGTCCTCTGGGTCTCCTCGTCAAAGCGGATGAGCTCCTTCATCACCATCACCTCGCCTGTTTCTCGGTGTGTCACCTACGGTGGGGATATGGAGGCACAAAACTCAGGACCACGTGGGACACAGTGACAGATGCCTGTAACCCTAGCCACTTGGGAGGCTGAGGCAGGAGGATCTCATGTCCAAGGCCAGCCTGGGCTATCTAGTGAGTCTGAGGCAAGCCTGGGAAACTTAGAGAGACCTTGATCTGATACGAAAGTAAAACTAGGCATGCTAGTGCATGAGTGACCCCAGTACTTGGGAGGTGGAAGACAGAAGATCAGGAGTTCAAGGCCATCCCCAGCTACTTAGTGAGTTCAAAGCCAGCTTGAGTTACATGAGACTTTGTCTCTAAAACCAAACCACAAAGTTCTGAGTCTACCCATGTAAAATCTCCTCCCTCTTACTAGCTCAGGGAAATCCAGGAATAGGAGAGGGTAACACTGGGCAGAGAACATAGAATCTAGATGTCCCATGTTGGATTCCCAGGGGGCAGTGTGAGGGAAGAGGTGGTCAGAGACGTCACCCAGCCTGTCCTTCCCCATTTGCATACCTTGATGGCCTGGCCAAAACAGCCCTTGCCCAACACCTCCCCATGGATGAGGTCAGATGGCCGGAAGATGCGGTGTGGTCGGCAGACCACTCGGAGGGATTCGGAGCGACCCAGGTCCTTGCGGTGGGAGGCTGGTGAGCTGGCACCCGGGGACGTGTCAATACTGCAGCTCCTCCTGGGAAAGGCACATGGGGGCCCAGCGCCATGGGGAGGTGGCACCCAGCTGAGACACTGCCCCTGACTCCTTGCAAAAAGCACCATATAAACCAGTCGATGCTCACCCCATCCTGGGAGTGGGTAGGACAGCCCAGTGTCTTGGGGTAGCGACAAAGTTGTCTGCCTGTTAGATGGTGTTGATGGCCTCCTCTGCTTGGTGGCCCGGGCTCATACCCTGCCTGATATGCCCATTGTACTGTGTGTACACGGGTCTGGACAAACAGAGGTGAGGGAGGACATGCCTTTGGCAATACAACCTCTTAGAATGAGGGCTGTCATTCCAGAAGGCAGCCCCTCAAAAGGCTTCTCCAAGAGTCCTGGAGATGACCCAGCGTGAGGCAAGTAACAGGCTGCCTCTGATTCCTTTTCTCTGTCCCTCCTCCTGCCTCTTCAGGTTCGAGGAAAGAGGATTCCTGCTGCCTGGATCACTGCAGGAGACGATTAGCCAACCCTGACTTGGACATCCCACATCAAATTCCGTCCTTACCTTGGGCCATAGTAATCTTTGTGAAACATGCCATTGTGCGGCGACAACCCTTCAGAGGAGACCTCTAGGCATGGAAAAAGGTCCAAAGCCTCCTGGCATAGCTGATGCCCTGTCACCCCCAAAGCCCTCATTATCCCAAGTCAATCACAAGCTGCCCATGAACTTAAGATGCTAGTCTGCGTCCTACTTTCTCCAAAGCTTCGAGTGAGCCTTCATTATTAAAGCACTAATTAAAAAACAAACAAACAAACAAACAAAAAACCGAAGAAAACTAGAAATCAGCTGGCTATGGTCAAACATACTTGCAATTCTCAGTACTTAAGAGGCGGAGGCAGGAAGATCACAAGTTCAAAGCCAGCCTGGGCTATGCATAAAATAAAACACATAAACAAACTAAAAATCATCCAACAAGCAAACAAACTAGAGAGAAAGAGAGAAAGTAAAAGCTAGAAACCATTGTAGTACATTATAGTTTCTCATGGTATTTTTTTGTGTGTGTGTGCTGTATGTATGCATTCATGTGAGTGTGCACGTATATTTGAGCATGAGCATGTGGAGGTTGTATGTTGATATCAGGTATTTTCCTTAATCACTTTTCACCTATTTTTAAGATTTATTATTTTTAATTATCTATATGCATTTTTATCTATGTGTAGGTTTGTGCATGTGAGCACCATGCTTGTGGAGGCCAGAAAAAGACATCAGACCCCTTGGAACTGGTAGAGGTGAGCCACCCAAAGTGGGTGCTGAGAACCAAACTCTAGTCCTTTGCAATAATGTACACATTCTTAAGCTCCCCTCACCCCCAAGACAGAGTCTCACTCTGTAGACCAGGCTGGCCTGGGACTCAGAGGTCCACCTGCCTCTGCCTTTGCCCTGAGTGCTGCGATTAAAGGTGTGCACCCTACTACCTAGCACACTCTTAGCTCGTAACTGCTGATCTGTCTCTCCAGGCTGTACTTTTGAGACAGGGTGTGGGGTTACAGGTGTGTGGCTTTTTACACAGTGCTGCTGGGATCTGAACTGAGGTCCTCATGCTTACCTGCCAAGCGCTCCTACCTATGGAGCCATCTATCAGCACCATCTCATTGGATGCCCAGAAAGAACAGCAAAAATGCACAAGAAGCTGATAGATAAGAACAATGGGCCACGTATTTATAATGATGGCACAGTATGTACATTGCTACCAAGCCAGTGACAGGAATGGAATTTGTATGAATTCTATTTATATTAATGCAACTATTTTTTAAAAATTCAAGAGTTGGCACATCAAAGTGATAAAATATGGTTTTTTTTTGTTCATTTATTTTTAATAGGGTCTCATGTAGTCCAGGCTGGCCTCCAACTCACTAGGAAGCCAAGGATGACCTTGAACTTCTGATCTTCCTTCTTCTACCTCCTGAGTGATGGGATTACGGGATGTGCCGCCATGCTGGGCTCATGTGGTGCTGGGGATGGAACAAACCCATGGCTTTGTGCTAGGTGAGCACTCTGCCTACTGCCCAGCCTTAAAATATATATATTTTTTTTGAGACAGGATTTCCTCTGTGTAGCCCTGGCTGTCCTGGAACTGAGTAATCCTCCTGCCTCTGCCTCCTGAGTGCTGGGATTAAAGGTGTGGGCCACCACCGCCAGCCTGAAGTGTGTTTTATCTACGACCGCTTGCTCCTCACTGATCCCTCCCTGTTAATGTGCCTACAGAAAAGTGTGCCGAAAACCGCCTTTCCTTTTAAACACTTTAGAATTAGACAGAGGGCTTGCAAGACGGCTCAGTGGGTAAAGGCACTTGCCACACCAAGCTTGACAACCTGAGTTCGATCCCCTGGACACGGGGCAGGAGCCCTGACTGATTCCTGCAAGATGTCCTCTGACTTCCACACGGGTGCTGCGGCATTCTCACTCCCCATCTCTGTGCCCCTCCCCCACAAAGTAAGAATTAATCAATGCAAAAAAAAAAAAATTAGAGTGGAAAAACAGAAGATGTGGGTGTGCCGGGGACAGAGTCTAACTTCCAGTGGGGGCGCTGTCCACTGTGTCCTCTTTCCTACTATCCTCCCATCTTTTACAATCCCTAGACCACAATGCTGGTGGAGCTGAAGGGATGAAAGAGCACCAGAATAATGTCTGCAGCAGTAAAGGTTGACTTACAAGACAGGTTTCTGCCGGGCAGAGCTGCCTGCCTGGCCGCTGGGAGCGTGCACTGGGGAGGGCAGGGGGCTGGGCTCCGACCCCGGCCCGTGGCCCAGTAAGTCATGGGGGTCGTGCTCAAGGGTCAGCTGGAGCAGGCGGCTGGTCTCCTGGATCAGCAGGTCGATCTGGGGACAGGTGAGTGGGCAGGTGAGTCTTCTGAGGGGCGGAAGGGCTTAGGTGTGAAGACTCTCCCTCCGTTACTCCATCTGCCCTGGCCTTGGGTCCCTGGGGTCCTACCTCGTCCAGCGGCACATTCCGGATGGGCGTGCCATTGATTTCCAAGATGCGGTCTCCAACGTGGATGGAATTCTTCACATCTGGGCTCATGCAGCCAGGGTCCACCCTGGGGATAAACCGGTGGTTAGCCTGGTTTCCCTCCCACCGGTGCCCTTCAGTGCCAATAGAAAACTAAAAGCCAAGATGACCAGACATGGTGAGGAGGGAAACGATTCCACCTTAGGTGAAAATCGCAGCACACTGACTTTTGGTTGTCACCTTTAACAAAACTGAAAAGATTTCACATGCGTGTTTTGCCTGCATATATGTCTATACACCACCTGGTAGCCACAAGGGTGTCGGATCCTCTGGAGGTGCAGTTACAGATGGTTATGAGCCACCAGGTGGGCGCTGGGAACCAAACCCTGGTTCTCTGCAAGAGGAGCCAGTCCTCTTAAGTGCTGAGCCACCTCTCCAGCCCCAGTTTTACCTTTTTTTCTTTTCTTTTCCTCGAGACAGGGTTTCTCTGTGTAGTTTTGGTGCCTGTCCTGGATCTCACTCTGTAGACCAGGCTGGCCTGGAACTCACAGAGATCTGCCTGGCTCTGCCTCCCAAGTGCTGGGATTAAAGGCGTGTGCTACCACCGCCCAGCCCAGTTTTCTATTTGTTTCTTTAGTGTGTGTGTGTGTGTGTGTGTGTGTGTGTGTGTGTGTGTGTGTGTGTGTAAGTCAGAGGACAGCTTGCAGGAGCTGGTTCTTTCTTTCTACCATGTGGGAGCCAGGAACTGAACTCATGCGGTCAGGCTTGACAGCAAGCATCTTGACAGCCCCTGGTTTTTGTAAAGTGGGTTCTGGGGGACTGATCTCAGGTCCGCATGTTTCCAGTACCTGGGTGTTCTGGGCCAGAATAAACACACTCAATGGCTGTGGACTGAACCCTCTGGAATGGTGAGCTAAGATCAATCTTAGGTTGTGTGTGTCGGGCATTTTGTTATAGCAACAGAAAGCTAACTAATACGACCAGGCTGCTACAACAGAGCCTCAGCCAGTGTGGATGCCCACTCGCTCACCCTTGGACTCGGACGGTATGCGAGTGTTCCGTGCCACAGCCTGGTGGGCCATGAGGGGGGTCAATGGAGACAGACAGGCCTCGTTTGCCATGAGCGGAGGCTGGGATGGACACTAGGGTCACTGTGTGGGGCAGGTGGGAGCCGGGCGAGTCAGGCAGGATCTGTTCGATGACTGGCGTTACTACAGTCTGGTAATAGCAGTGGCCGCTATGAAGGTCGTCGGCAGAGCGGATCCGAAGGTGGGGAAGAAAAGAGAATCAGGGAGAAGTCAGTCATGTTTCTCCGCATCAGGCTTCTCACTCTCCCCACACCCTCTCCCCCAGCAAAGTGGTGGGACTCAGGGTAGGACTGGGTATACCCAGTTGTCTCAGCCCTCCCAGCTCTGGGTCTCAGTTATTACAGTTAAAAAAAATTATTTTTTCAAAATTACATATATTTAGGTGTGTGTTTGCTCAAGTATATGTGTGCCAAACTCTCTGTGTGTGTGTGTGTGTATGTGTGTGTGTGTATGGGGGGGTGCTAAAGGACAGTTTGCAGGAACTGTCAGCTCTCTCCTTTCATCATGTGGGTCCTGGGGATAGGATTCAGGTCATTAGGCTTGGCAGCAAGCACCTTTACACACTGAGCCATCTCGCTGGCCCCATTCAGGCTGTCTGTTCTGTGATGTTGTCAGATGGCCAAGATAAGGCGAGGCCCTTGGGGATACATCTCATTGGGAGGAAGTCATTAAAAACCCATTTGGGATCAGGTCCTGTTGTTCTCAAATCCAGCCTTGTTGGTGTTTCATAACAGAGAATTTGTCTGTTTTTTTGTCCCTGGCTTTGGGGAGAAAGACTTGAAGTCCTTGGAACAGGGGATCTTTGTTATTTATGAGCCCCTTGGAGAATGCTTGAGTCTATGCAAATGAGATGAGTCAGATCAGGGCTGGTCCCACAAAGACCGACCATGAGTGAAGGGTTGGGGCTTCTAGCCAGCCTGGTTCCCCAGGAGCAGGCTAGAGACAGAGTTTAATCATGTGGCCAGATGACTTATAAGGAAACCTCAATGAAATGCTGGACCTCAGTGTGGCATCCTGGTTAGTAAACATAAGATGAGGTGGGGGAGAGATGGGAGGCCTCCTCACTTGGTGGCTTCCGAGCTGTGTCCTTCGCAATGCAACTGTGATCCAAAGCACAGCACCATCTGGAGCTCTGTGAGTCATTCAGCAAATTATCAAACTTGGGGTCACTGGATTGGAAGTCAGTTGCTTTAAGTATGTGAGGGCCCTGGGGGTGCCTGAGTGTGCAGCTGGTGTCTGGAGCAGGAACAGACCTGCTGGTGATGGTATCTGATGCTGGTAGGGTCTGTGCCAGCTCTGTGGCTAGAGCCAGAACCATACTACAGAGGCAGAGGGAAGAGAGCTGGTGGTGGGGTACTCTGGTTTCTGTTGTTTTCTTTTTCTTTTTTGTAGTACTGAGAGCTGAATCTAGAGCCTTACATATAATACTGAAGCCCTCACTGGGGGATCCTAGGCAGGGGCTCTACCACTGAGTCACACCCCAGCCCCTCACTGGGGGATCCTAGGCAGATGCTCTACCACTGACCACACCCCAGCCCCTCACTGGGGGATCCTAGGCAGATGCTCTACCACTGACCACACCCCAGCCCCTCACTGGGGGATCCTAGGCAGGGGCTCTACCACTGAGTCACACCCCAGCCCCTCACTGGGGGATCCTAGGCAGGGGCTCTACCACTGAGTCACACCCCAGCCCCTCACTGGGGGATCCTAGGCAGGGGCTCTACCACTGAGTCACACCCCAGCCCCTCACTGGGGGATTCTAGGCAGGTGCTCTACCACTGAGCCACACCCCAGCCCCTCACTGGGGGACTCTAGGCAGGGGCTCTACCACTGAGCCACACCCCAGCCCCTCACTGGGGGATTCTAGGCAGGTGGTCTACCACTGAGCCACACCCCAGGCCCTCACTGGGGGACTCTAGGCAGGGGCTCTACCACTGAACCACACCCCAGCCCCTCATTGGGGGATTCTAGGCAGGTGGTCTACCACTGAGCCACACCCCAGCCCCTCACTGGGGGATTCTAGGCAGGGGCTCTACCACTGAGCCACACCCCAGCTGTCTTTTTACTTTTTGAGACTGGGTCTCACTAAGTTGCCCAGACTGGCCTAGAACTACAATCCTCTTTCATTAGTTGCCAGGTGCTGCAATTTTTGCCATTTCTACATGGTAGCAGGGAGCTATAGTACCTGCCCTCTCCTATTTTACCAACGTGGAAATAAAAGCTTGAGTATGGGCAGCCCTGGGGACAGGTGTAGGCTCCTAGGCTCGAAGAAGCCCCCGGTACTCACCAGTACAGCTTAGAGTGCTCCACCAGTGTGTAGGTGTCCCCATCGCCGATGAAGGTTCCACAGGTGAGGCAGATGAAGCACTCGGGGTGGTACTTCAGCTCCCCGGCCACCTGTAGGTGTGGGGGGAGGGGGAGAAGGGGACACAACACAGCTTAGTGGTGCCTGCAGGGCAGCCTGGACAGAGTCTGCTGGACAGACAGAGGACTGAAAGATCTGAACAGATGAAGTTATGGTCTCAGAACGCACAGGGGATGATGGCAGGGAGATATTGCACATGTTTCTCAAGAGGCAGGCAGGTAGGGGAAGGTGGCTCACCATGACCAGCCCTTTGGTGATGTGTTCGGAGCACCCGTGGCAAGACTCGCCATAGCGGGCCCAGTAGTCCTTCTTGCAGAAGAGCTGTCCATCCTTCTCATAGTATTGGTGTGAAAGGGAGGCGCTACACTCACAACACCTGGGTAGAGAGGGGCGGAGCTGAGGATGGCCACACGCACTCTGCCCAGCTCTAATTTTTTTTTTTATTATTTTTTAAACCTCTTTTTACTCATGGGTGTGTGCCTGTTTAGTTGATCTTGTGTGTACTGCGCCTGAGGAGACCAGGAGAGGACACCAGATACCTGCTGGAATATAATATACTTCTGCTCCGCAAAAGCAGCAAGTATTCTTGACCCTGGAGCCATCTCTCTAGTCCCCATATACAGGTATTTCGCTTTGGATTTTGCTTTTAAAAATTAAAATAAATTAGGGGCTGGGGCATGTATTTCTGTTGGTGGAGAGTTTGCCTAGCATACACAAAGTCTTTTTTTTTTTTTTTTTTTTTTGGTTTTTCGAGACAGGGTTTCTCTGTGTAGCTTTGCGCCTTTTCCTGGAACTCACTAGGTAGCCCAGGCTGGCCTCGAACTCACAGAGATCTGCCTGCCTCTGCCTCCCGAGTGCTGGGATTAAAGGCGTGCGCCACCACCGCCCGGCCATACATAAAGTCTTGTCTCAAAAAAAAAAAAATTAGGCCGGCGGTGGTGGCGCACGCCTTAATCCAGCACTCGGGAGGAGAGCAGGCGGATTCTGTGAGTTCGAGGCAGCTGGTAAAGTGAGTTCCAGAAAAGCGCAAGCTACAAAGAAACCCTGTCTCAAAAAAAAAAAAAAAAAAAAAAAAAAAAAAAAAAAAAAAAAAAAAAAAAAAAAAAAAATTAAACAAATGAAAAAGAAAGAAAGAAAGAAAAAACTAGAGAAAGGCAGCTAGGTGTGGAGGCACAGGCAGGTCTGTAACTTCAGCAGTTGGGAGGCTGAGGTGGGATTTTGAATTACAGTTAGCATGGGCTACACGGTGAGACCACATCTCTCTCTCTCTCTCTCTCTCTCTCTCTCTCTCACACACACACACACACACACACACACACACACAGAGAATTATATTGGGCTATTGTACTTATCTGTCACCGCAGCACTCAAGACACAGTGTCAGGAAGATTAGGAGTTCAAGGTCACGGTTGGTTACATACCCTAGAGTGAGTTCCAGGCCAGCATGGAACATGAAATACTGTCTTGAAAGTAAAAGGTGGGGCTGGAGAGATGGCTCAGCAGTTAAGAGCACTGCTCTTCCAGAGGACCTGGGTTCAATTGCTAGCACTCAGATGGCGGCTCACAACCATCTCTAACACCAGTTCCAGGGGGTCTGACATCCTCTCCCGGCCTTTGTGGGTACCAGGAACACACATATATGTGAGCAAAACACTCATACACATAAAATAAAATAAACACTGAAAAAGATAAAGGAAAGGAATGTGAGTTTGAGGCTAGCCTGGGGTACATGATGCGTTCCAGACCTTTCTCCAATTTAATTAATTAATTTTAGAAAATTTAAAAAGTAAAAGAAAATAAGAAAACTACAATTTGAAAAAGCTGTACCTGTGAACACAAGTAGCCTATATTGCAATCCAGAGCTTAGACTGGGAGACAAGGGATAGAATTAGACCAGTACATTGTTTTTTTTTTAATTATTACTAACGGCTGGGCACAGTTGTACACACCTTTGATCTCACTACTTGGAGGCAGAGACAGATGGATCTCTGAGTTTGAAGCCAGTCTGGTCTACACAGCCTGTCCCAGGACAGCCAGCATTACATGGTAAGACCCTACTTGCCCCAACTATTTTAAGCGTATATGTGGGTATGAGCCTCAGTGTATATGCAGAGGCCATAGGAGGACTCCGAGGAATCAGTTCTTTCCTTGGACTCTTACGTAAGTTCTGGGGCTTGAACTCAGCTCCTCAGGCTTGTGGGACAAACCTCTTTAACAGCTGAGTCATCCAGCTGCTTCATCCTGTACAGCTTTTCACTTTTTGGCTTTTGGAGACAGGGTCTCTCTCTAGCCCTGGCTGTCCTAAGACTTTCTATGTAGATGAAGAGTGCCTTGAACTCACAGAGACCTGCTTGCTTCTTCCTCCTTAGCACTGGGATTAAGGGTGTCACCGTGCCCGGCTTCCTCTATAGCTTTTCAGCCTGTCAATCATCTATTTTAGTTCTGCCTAGATGGCTGCAGGATCTGGCTCACCTGCGAGCCCAGAGGTGAGAGCAGCTTCTAAATCCTGCCCGGCTCCTGTCATGCAAAGAAGAGGGCTCAGAAGGAAGGTGACTTGTTCTTGGTCACCAGCCAGGTGGATTGGAGGAACAGAGGCCGGGAACATGGAGAGCGTGGAGCAGACCACAGGCCGTGAAGCTAACGGACCTGTGGGCTTTCTCCTCCACTCTGCTCCAGCAGGGCAGGGGTCTATGATCCTTTAGAGCTGGGAGACCTGAATGTCAGCCCCTTCCTGCATGTGGGAGGCAGAAGCAGGTGGATCTATGGGCATCCAAGACCAGCCTGCAGGCCAGTCAGGGCACTGGGAAAATACCAGCTCAAAACAAAAAGGAAAATAAAAACCAAACCAAACCGAATCCTCAAAGGGAGATGAATTGTGAAAGCAACTTGCCCATGTTCTCACCCATGAGCACAGGCTGCTCTGTCTCATTAAGGTATAAGGTAGGTACTGGGCTCAGGATGCAGAGACAGGATTCTGCCAGCAAGGATGCAGGATGCTGAAGCTTCCCAAAGCCTTCACGAGAATGCCCAGGGATCAGCTCAGTTCTTACCATTAAATCTATGAACCCATCCTCCCTCAGGAACCAGCCCAGGGTCATCAAAGCTAGCAGTCCATCTTAGCCTAAGAAGACAACCAGGGAGGCTGGGGTTGGGGCTGAGAGGCAGACGGGGGGTGGGGGGGTATCTTTGCCAGTAAACTAGGTGCCTGGTTTCTCCTGGTCAAGCATCTTGGTGGGACTGGGACTCTCCTGTGAGCCTGTGGGGATCTGGAGAGCTGACTGTAGGGTTCTATGTGCCGAGATATGCCTGGGCCAGAATGCACACCTGAGCAGAGGACAGGCAGACCATGCAGCGGGCTCTGCTTATGAGTCAGTCACATGGGGCCTGGAGGAGCTGGGCTGTGCTGGGGACCAATGCAGGAGAGAATAGGTGGGTGAGACTGTTCACTCCCTTCCCCCAACATTAGTCTGGAACTGAGAACGGGACAAGGAGGAGATCTGTACACTAGCTGGTGGGACACTGTTCCTTTAAGAAGAGCCCAGCTTGTTTCACATTGTCTGGGTGCCTGGCCTGCAGGGAGGGGCTCAGGCGGGGAAGCACAAAATGTCAGAACTCAGTTGTAAGAGGGTGGGGATGTTCTCAGGAAAGGGGCCTGATGAGGTGTCCCTGGGGGAGTCAGAGAGCAGAGGAGGAGAGGCTGGGTGCAGGGCAGGCATCATGACGTCATGCCTACTGTCCCAACTCTCTTGGCAACAGTCCAAGGCAGACTGGAAGAGGGGAGGGGCCGTGCACTGCTGGGAGACTGGGGCAGTGGGAGGAGGCTCGAATGCGGGGCCCCAGCATACCCAACGTGGGGTCTTTAAACCTAACAGAAGACGCCATGGAAAGGACCCCAAAGTGTGAAGAGGCAGCAGGGATCCTATCCTTTCAGGAAGACTCCCAGTCCTACCCTATCAGTGGCTTGCTTCCTGTCCCACGCCTGGGTCACAGGAGTGTCACAGGGGTCTGCCCATCACTCCCCAGTGTCACGCTGCAGGAAGCAGGGCCTCTGCGTGCCCGCTCTCCCTGTGGGTGTGGGCTCAGGAGCTGCTACATCCCACCCTGGGAGAGAAAGCTCTTAAGTTCATCTAGAAGGAAACTCCCGACTCCTCCTCCACCCACTCATTCATCACAGACATCCTCTCAGCAGCCGCAGAGCAACTTGACCACGGCTTGCTCACAAGCTCTGCTCGCTCGGCATACCCCCTACCAGGTCACTATTTCCTCCAAGCCTCTCAGCCCCCATTGCCACACAGCAGCAGCACTACAGACAGCCCCTGCAAACAGACTCTCAGGAGAGGCTCAGCCTACCTCCCCAGCACCCTCAGCACTTAGGTTCCTCTCCATAGTCTGTATGACCCGCCCCCCCACACCACCTTCACCCTCTATTGAGAGAGGGTCTCATATAGCACAGGCTGGCTTTGAACTCACTATGTAGATAGAAGAGGATGACCTCGAACACCTGATCCCACTTCTACCACATGAGTGCTGGGATTACAGGCAAGTGCCTTCAAGCTCAGTCTACCCGTGCTGGAGATGGAAGCCAAGGATTCATGGAAAGTCAGGCAAACACTCTACTGACTGAGCTCCATCCCCAGCCTGACCCGGAGTTCCCCATCCTTCTGCCTCTACCTCTCCAATGCTGGGATGACAGGTGTGTTCCACCATGCTTGGCCTATGTCTCTGTTTAGATCATCGGCTAAGGCTTCACTTGGGCTCAGGATGTGGGCGCATACAGTGGTGTGGTGGCTGGCCCTGGGCTTCAAAGACCTTTGCTGACGGAAGGCACAAAGGAGCTTCTGACCTGTCCAGCCCCTTAGGCCTCAGCCTGCATCCTGCATCCTGCATCCCGACAGGAGCCGAGGAGGGAGGAGGAAGAGCTACCAGCTCGGTTCTCCACAAAGCATTTTGAGATGGACTGGGCATGTGGCTCAGTCAGTAGAGTGCTCACTTCGCAATCAGAAAGCCCCGGGTTCCATCCCCAGCACCATGTAACAGTGGAGGTGGTGGTGCAGGCCTGCAATCCCAGGACTTGGGAGGCGGAGGCAGGAGGATCAGGAGGTTGAGGTCATTCTGGGCTACCTGGCCAATTTGAGGTTAGCCTGGGATAGATGAGATCCTATCTCAAAAAGAGCCCTCCATGTCAAGAGAGGTAGGTACATCAGGTAGCAGACAGGGCCTAGAGCTGGCCCAGGGCCAGCCAGGTAGAACTCCTAAAGAGACGGTCCCCTGGCTTTTTCTAGCAGAGCCAGGCTGGGGCAGGAGAGGAGAGGACCCTGGGGGAGAGAACAGGCGTGGGGCTCTGGGGCAAGGGAGGCTGGTCTAGGTGTCACAGTGGCAGGCATGAAGTTCCTCCCTCCTCATTCCAGGACACCAGGGACAAACTGTAAGCAGCTGGGAGGCCAGGTACCAGATGGTCCAAAAGCTCAGCCATGGCCTGTTTCCTCCATAGCCGGCAGACCTGAACAGAGTTTCAGTTCTGCCCCACAGCCATCCCCAAGATGGGACTGTTCTTTAGTCCCCTCCACCTCCAACCCCAGCCTCTTTAAGCCAGGGACCCAGGACAGGTGGGGAAGGGGCTTTCCACTTACTTAGCCCCACGGAGGCAGCGGACTCTTCTCAGGGCCGAGGCTGGCAGCATCCTCTGCTACTACTGCAGGGGGCTCTGGAGGCCTGTGGGAGCCCATGGGTGGCCTGGCCAGAGCTTCCCCATCCTGCCGCAGGGACTCAGGATTGGAGGCTGCAGGAGGTAGGGCCTGTGTGGCCACACCACAGGGGAGGAGACAGCAGGGTGGTGAGGAAGGCCTCTTTCTTGGTCTGTGACAGGAAGCAGCCAAACTGCTTTCTGCTTGGGCTTCGGTGGAGGGAGAGAGGGGGAGATCTAGCTCTAATCAGGCAGAGGTCAGCAAGGAGGGGTCTCCACTCGGACTGTAGGCAGAGGGGTAGGCAGGGAAGGATCTAGGCCCTGATCATAGGTAGGGAGTCGGAAAAGGGGGGATCGAGGTTAGGACTACAGGCAGAGAAGTGAGGAGGAATGGCTGTGACCCCAGGAAAGAGGCAGGGAGAAGGGACCTAGGCTCTGACTCTAAGAAAAAAGGTTGGGAAGGAGGGAACTAGGCTCTGTTCCCCGCTCCCCCAGCAAAGAAGGTGGGAAGGGCTCTGACTACAGACAGGAAGAGGGGATGTAGGCGTTGACACCAATTAGGGAGGCAGAGAAGGTTCTAAGGTCTAACTGCACTACTCTCCTAGCCCGCTGAATCTGGAGAAAGGTATCCTGCGTGCTCCTTGGCCTCCTCCTGAACAAAGACACTGAGGGCTTGGGCCTCTCTAGGGACATGGCAAGCACCAGAGTAGCTGCCTCTTCCGGTGCTGTCCCCAAGGGAACAGAGGCCAGCTTCCCATGGTTAGCTCAGCCTCCTTACACGGGAGGTTCCTTGAATGAGAGCTTTCTCCTGGCTGAGGCTACACGACCAGCCCACGGCTCATTCACGATTCCTCGCTCAGGGCTACCCCACCCAGCCTCCAGGGAGATCACCCAGGCTACAACGTCTCTAGGAATTGTGCACAGAAGGCTTTTGGGAAAAGGACCCTGCCGGCACAGCATACAGAAGCAGCAGCTGGGTCCCCGAAGTCTGGACCACTGGCCTGTCTCTAATCTTCTGGGAGGCAGAGCCAACAGGAAGTGCGGCGGCAGGGCATAGACAGGGCCCTGGGTAATGATAGACCCCAGTGCTAATGCTCTTATGCCCTGTACTGTCTACAGAGAGCATCTTCAGATAGCATGTGTCCTGGCTCAGCAGAGCATCTGTCACAGCATCTAAGGTCTTCCCTGGAACACCAGCCTGGGATTTCCTCCAGGTCAAGGGCAGAGACAGTGCAGTGGTACTCAGAGCTCAGATCTGAGGACTCAGAGAAGACGCACAGCCAGGGAACCTTCTGCAAGATTCCTCCAGTTCCCCCTAGACCAGTGGTTCTCAACCTTCCTAATGCTGTGACCCTTTAATACAGTTCCTCATGTGGTGGCCCCCAACCATAAAATTATTTTTGTTGCTATTTCATTTTGCTACTGTTATGAATCATAATGTAAATACCTGATGTGCAGGCTATCTGATATGTGACCACCAAATGGGGTTGCGACCCACGGGTTGAGAATCACTGCTCTAAGACACACATCGATGCAGCTGGAAGGCTGGGACACAGTATAGCAGTAGGGCTTTTGCCTGGTACTCATGAGGCCCTGGGTTCAGTCCCTCCCTCCCTCCCAAATTAAAACAAATCTTGCTTTGTTGTAAACAAAAACACTTTCCCCCTCAGTCCTGAGGAGTGAGCATGCTAGGTAAGGATGGATCTATCACTGATGGATGGCCCCAGATGCCCCCACCTACTTTACATAAACATTAGGGTTGGAGATTTAGCAGAGGGCTTGCCTAGCAAGCCCAAGGCTCTGGGTTTGGTCCCCAGCACCAGGGGAAAAAACAGAACAAAACACAAGGCTGGGTGAGTCTCCAGCAGCCCCACTGTGCGTCAGTGCTGCAGGATGCTGGCTCATGCCCAGCTGTATGCATCACATCCCACCTCAGGGCCTGTGGACATGCTGAGTTCCTCCCTCGCTTCCCCCTACTCTGCAGAGAGGTGTCACCTCCTTGGAATGCTGTCTCTGGCCTCTGACGCTGCCCTGGTCTCTCCTCTGGCTCTCCTGCTGGAAGGCAGGAGCCTGTGTCTGGGAGGGGCAGGACAGAGTCGTGAGTACGTGAGTACGTGAGTACGTGGAGGACATAGTGCAGGATCTGCAGTCCGGCCACATGGGAGTCCTTGGGCACGTCAGTGACCTCTGCGCCACTTTCCTTATCAGTCAAACTGCTTCAACACCCAGCACTTGACGTGCAGGTTGTCCTGAGGGGCCTGCGTAGGACAGGTGCTTGGGAGCAGCTGACTCAGGACCCCCGGGATTTCCACTTGGAAGGGCATGCAGAAAGAAAGGCAAGGAAGGCAGCGGGTGTGATAACTCAGGAAGCCGCCTCCCTACCTCGTGTCTGAGAAGTGGGCTGTCCGGTCTTGTCACACAGCCCTCCTGCTACAGCAGCTTTAATGAAGGCGAGCGGAACAGAGGTTTCAATGTCAGTCACTGAGGTTTGTGTCACTGGAAATGGGGCCTCAGGTGTCCCGGGGAGAGTCAGGCTAGCTGTGATCTTTCTCTGAGGTGTTTTCCTGACTGTCACAGCGCAGGACACCGTCAGTTTTACCCAGCTATGGTGAGTAAGCATACATCATTGGACCACGATATGGGGAGGCAGGGACAGCGATCCAGGGTCCGATGCTAAATGCCAGGCTGGGACCAGAGGCAGGAAGGCGTGGAGTAAGGATCTAGACTTCGACTGTAGGCGAGGAAGCAGGGACGGGAGGATCTAGGCTGATATAGGCAGGTATCGAGCTGGGCTCTGGTTGTAGGTGAGGAAGGATCAGGGCCCTGCCTATGATATGGAAGCTGGGGTCACACTGCTTGTGGGCCCTTCCTCCCCGTGGGGCCCTTGTGTCCACTTCAGAGACAGCTGAACGTGCTTTCTCCCTATGCCCCCAGCTGGGTCTCACCCCTCTCTTGGTGGTATGGAGTAGGGCATCTAAAGCCACTTGGGGCTCTCTCATTCCTTCCTTCCCTGCCAGTCACAGGGTCCCCTAAAGATTTCTTGATTCCAGCCGGGCAGTGGTGGCGCACGCCTTTAATCCCAGCACTCGGGAGGCAGAGCCAGGCGGATCACTGTGAGTTCGAGGCCAGCCTGGTCTCCAGAGTGAGTTCCAGGAAAGGTGCAAAGCTACACAGAGAAACCCTGTCTCGAAAAACCAAAAATAAAAAAAAAAAAGATTTCTTGATTCCTTTTGGCCCCACTGCAAATTTAATGCAACCAAAGCAACAGGCATAACTAACCTGCCCCCCAACTCTGTTGACAACAGACACCCTCTCCCCAGTGCAGACCTGCTGCTCACTGGCACCCTTAGAAGAGCCCACTGAACTCTGCAGAGACACATAATGTGCAAGAGACAGTCAGATGCCATGATGAGCTTGAAAACCTTCACAGAAGTAGCTGCTGTGGCCGAATCCCTATTTCTCACATGAGAATGGGCAAATATCATACCCTGGATGGTTATGGTACGGGTTGGATTACTACTAAAGAATGCTTGAGATCTGGAGAGATGGCTCAGTGGGTAAAATGCCTGCCTTGCAAGTATGAGGACCCGAGTTCAAATCCCCAGCACTCATGTAAAGCTGGGAACAATGGTGTACATCTGTAGCTCCAGTGTGGATGGGTGGACACAGGCAGGACCTTGGGGGTTCACTGGCTAGTCAATCTAGCTGCAATGGCAAGCTCTAGGTTCAGAGAGAGAACCTATCTCTAAAAGTAAGGTGGAGGGCTGGAGAGATGGCACACAGGTTAAGAACACTGACTGCTCTTCCAGAGGTCCTGAGTTCAATTTCCAGCATCCACATGGTAGCTTACAACCATCTGTAATGAGATCTGGTGCCCTCCTCTGTGTACATAATAAATAAATAAATCTTAAAAAAAAAAAAAAAGTAAGGTGGAGGGCTGGCAAGATGGTTCAGGGGATAGAGGCAGGGGCCGCTAAGCCTGACTAGTCTGAGTCTGAGTACCAAAAGCATGGTGGGAAGAGAGAACTGATTCCCACAGATAACCTCTGATAACAAGTTATCCACACGCACACTAAGTCATGTGCATGCATACACACACAACACACACACACACACACACACACACACACACACACACACACATGGGTATGGCTGATCAGGCTGGCTGGCAGACCAGTGGGCCCCAAGGCTTTGTCTCCACCTTAAGCAAGACGGTAAACAATTCAAAATAGCTTCAAGAAGTCCATGAAACTGACCAGATTCACTACCCACCACACCCAATCTCCCTCAGTAAGTAATAAAAGCCGAGAGTCCTTCTCAGAAGAGCATACTCAAGCTGCAAGTGGATTCTGAGACCACACCAGCAGAAGAAGAAGCAGAAACCAGCCAAGCTGCCAGGAAAGAGGTGTAAGACCAACAATGACACCTGGAAAGGTCACTCTCCCACCTGATGAGCTGCTGCAGGCTGGGCAGTGTGCGCCAGGTCCCCAGCTTCGAGAGCTGTCACCCATGCTGGGCTCGGGTGATGCAGCTGTCTTGAGTCATTTCTGCTCCTGTAAGTAACCCTTCAGCCATATCTTCCTATAAGGAACTCCAATAGACTCACTGGTTCACCAAGTTGGACTTAGGTGGTATCCGCATTTGGTTTGTCACGGGTTCCCTATCTGTGGTGAGTAGACATGCGTGTTGCATCTCCCCAGGAAAAGTTTTGTCACGCACCACCACCTCCCCAGTGCTGGGATTACAGACGGACACCCTTTCATCTGGAGGTTCTGGGGATCGAACTCAGGTCCTCGGGCAAATGCTTAAGCAGCTGAGTTGACTCCCTAGTCCCATATCAGCCCTTCCATATCAGAGATCCTCCCTCTCAGTCACTATCCTAAGTCAGGCTTATGAGTCAGACCCCTGAACTACTATGATGGTCTCATCCTGCCAAGATGCACCATCTGCCTACGGGGATGACAATCTTCAACAAACAGCATGCTCCCCAGCTGTCTGTTGCCTCCCCATTGTCTTCAGAAGGGCCTCATCCTGGCATTCAATGCCCACACCTAACTCAGTCTCAACTTGGGTCTCCTAACTGTATCCCTTGACCCACCTTTTTCCACCACCAATGGTCCCCACAGCCTCGTCTCCCTGATCCTTTTGTGTGTCAGGATCCCCTTGTGGGCCTCCTCGAGAGACCTTCTTCTGAGCATAGGCTTTGAATCCCGGGATGTGTCGCCTGCCTTTCTTCTGGCCTCAGAGTGGGCACTGTGTATTCCTAGTGCTTCCTGGTCATGTGACTTCAGGCAGAAACACAAACCGCTCTGTACTCCGATTTTTCTTTGGAAGATACAACTAGTATCTAACTGTGCAAAGTGCTCAGAGCCCTGCCGAGGGCTACAAAAGGCCGCCTTAGACTTTTTCTGTTTGAGACAGGGTCTCACGTAGCTCAGGCTGGCCTTGAACTTAGGATGTAGCACAAGGTTGCCTTGAATGTCTTTCCTCTTTGCTTCTTGGGATGCTCCTAGCGGGACACTGGGCCACCTCTGGGTGCCCACTTCTTTACGGAGTCTTTGACTGCAGCCATGTGCCGTGTGCAGCTGGAGGTCAGGGCTGTTTTCATTGGCTGACACATCTGTATAGTCAGTTATGGCCTTGGGACAGTGGCTAGTGGTCCCTTGAGAGCCGGTGTGCCTCTCCCATCCCCTGCAGCAGGAGAGCTCAGGAGGCTACGGCATGTTGCCCCTAGCCCCGCTCTTCTGCCTGTGCCCTCTCTACTACGGGTTCCTCATGGCGAATTCCACCAGCCTCAGACTGAATCCCGGCTGAGAGCTGGGGAGATGGTTCAGCGGGTGAAGTGTCTGCCTGAGTCCAGATCCCCAGCACCCACAAAAGAAGCTGAACACATCAGTGTGCATCTGTAATTCTAGCACGGGGGTGGGGGGGTGGGGGGTGGGTGGGGGGGCCATGCGGAGATGGGAGGATTCCCAGATCTCACTGGTTAGCTAGTCTAGGCAAATCACTGTACTCCAGATTCAGTGGGAGACCCTGACTCAAAAAATACAGTGGCGGGCCATAGAGGAACCCACCTGCTATCTACCTCTGGCCCCCATATACATGTATGTGCACCTGTACACACGCATGCACACAAACATACACATACACACAACTGCACCTGAACATGGTGTAGCCCAGGCTGGCCTTGAACTCACTATCCAGCTGAAGAGGAGCTTAGATTTCTAATCTTCCTGCTTCCATCTCCTGAGTGCTGGGCTTACAGGCATGTGTCACCACATGCTGAGATCAAACCCAGGGCTTCACGCATGCTAGGCAAGCACTCTACCAACTGGTAACATCCTCAGCTCCTCAGCAGGACCTAAAGTACTAGACAAGCTGAGGTATGGTGGCATGTACCTGTAGTCCTAGATACTGGGGAGGCTGAGGCAGGCGAACTGTTTGAGCCCAGGAGTTCTAAGCCAGCCTGGACAACAAGCTAAGGTCCTGTTTAAAAAAAAAAAATGAGTCTAGGGAGACAGTTGAGTGGGTAAAGGTGCTTGCTGGGGAAGCCTGACAACTCCATTGATCCCCAGAACCCATATAAAAAGCTAGATACAGTGGCAAGCATCAATAATCTCCTCCTGCTTCCAGATGGGAGGAGACGACAGGAGGACCATCTGGAAGCTCTCTGACCTGCTAGCCTGAATTAGCTGCACAGCGCCAGACCCAGCCTAACAAGGTGGAAGGTGAGAACTGACTCTCAAAATTTGTCCTCTGACCTCCACACATGCCCTGAAATGCACATGTGTCGTGTGTGTGTGTGTGTGTGTGTGTGTGTGTGTGTGTGTGTGTGTCGCCCCTCCCTCCCCGTCCTGCCAATATAGCAACAGCAAATGTATACACCACAGAACAAACAAGCTCTTTAAGAAAGGGAAACTGAGGCCAGGGTCCCACTAGAGATAATAGGCAAGGACAGTACTGGAAGAAAGAAACATCCAGGTCACGGGCGGGCCTTGCTGAGGGCACCCGCTCTTTGGCCAGCCCGTCTTACCTGAAGCAGTCTGCATGCCAGTCAGCGTTCAGGGCCTGGAGGTACTGGCCGTCATAGATCTTCTGGCCGCAGCTCGCACATACAGGCAACTCGCTTCCTGCTTGGGATAGAAACCAAGTCAGGAGCCATTTTTTTTTTCTTTTCTTTTCTTTTTTTTTTTTTTTTTTTTTTTTTTGGTTTTTCGAGACAGGGTTTCTCTGTATAGCTTTTGAAGCCTGTCCTGGAACTCGCTCTGTACACCAGGATGGCCTCGAACTTACAGAGATCCTCCTGCCTCTGCCTCCCAAGTGCTGAGATTAAAGGCGTGCGCCACCACTGCCCCTGGCCTAGGAGCCAGCCTTAAGAGTGTAGTTTGCTGGAGGTGTAACCTGCCCTGCTCACCCCAGGTAGACTTAGTGCTCACACACTGAATCTTTGATACAGGATGGGTGCTCACTCTGCCAAGCGAGAGGATAAAGGATGAGAGTCTGAGAGTTCTGCTTGGACACTAGGCCGCCAAGCCTCTCTGGACCCATCTGGGACACCCAGGAGGGAACAGAGATGCTCCCTTCCGAGACACACGTAGAAACAGGGAAAAAGGAAACAGAATTTAGAAACAAGGTGGAGGATGGCACTCCTGTGACAGACTCTTCTGCCCACCTGCCCAGGAACAAGTATTGAAAGGGACAAGGACCGGCAGAGCTGGGCTGGTCCATCTTAGGTCAGAAGTAGCAGGATAGGAAACTCAAAGGTGATAGCCCTTGTTGAACCTTGACGAGGGGCCAGGGCTGCGAAGCCAGACACTGACAATTCCTTAACACACAGCCACTCTACATGCTTAGTCATCCCCAGACCTTGTACCCCTGGCGATGGTGGGCCCTGCAAAATAGCCTGGGCCTGTTCCTCCCCATTCTACAGACTCTGAAACCTCAGCCCCAGAGAGGGGACCTCTCCTGATGACACACAGCCAGGCTCCGAGGCCACCGCCTTCACCCCTCCAAGTACCCAAGCACCCAAAGCAGTGTGTTGTAAGTGCCCGTGGGCCTGTGCCCCCAACAGGGCTTCAGGGACATGTGTGAGTGGGGGGTAGAACAGGGCTGGAGAGGTCAGAACCTGTCTTTGACCAGATGAGCCGACTGTGGGGGCTTTGAGAAAGAAACCTAGGGGAGATTCCAGACTCTGATCCAGGCTGAGGGAATCTCAAGAGGCCTCTGAACCCAGCTGTAGTGTGGCTCTAAGCCCGGGGCCTTCTCAGTGAGGCAGGACTCTAGCCTCTCGCCAGGACTCTAGCCAAGACTGATTAAATACTAGACTACCAGGGTTGGTGCAGGGAAAACGGGAGGTCACGGTATGACGGTAGTGGCGGCGGCGGTAAACCTCTGCAGTGTTCTGTCACCGGATCCAGTGTGTACAGCTCTCCAGTGACTTTTTATTTTTATTTTTTTTTTGACTAGTCCCTCCATTCACCTAGTCCTGAACTGCATAGACGGGGAAACTGAGGCCCTGGGTGTTAGTGACTGGTTCAAGGTCAGAGAGCCCCGCAAACGCGAGTCTGCGTCTCAGATCCAAGGCTGCTGTCGTTTAGCTCTCCCGGGTCAGGCTGGATCAAAGGGTGCCCCCCCTCCACCCCACCGGAGAGCGAGGACCAGGGTGGGACAGAGAACTAGGGTCTAAGGCAGGTTAGGTGCTGGAGGAACAGTAACCTGGGAGATGGGTGAAGAGGGGATGGGATATGAGAAGAGGGGCTTCCTCCATCCGCAAGAAAGCGGCTCATCCCGGGGCTAAGGAAGGGAGAAAGAGGGTGGGAGGGTGACAGAGAATGGCCTGCGGGCTTCGGAAGGACAGGCGCATCCCTAGGAGGCAGGGGCGCGGCCTTGCCGCTCCCCGGGCCCCTCAGATACTCCCGGCTCCCCTCCCCCGACCCCTAGCCCGGCGCACCTTCCTCTCCCATACGTTCTTCCCTCCAGGTGCAACAAAGTAGCGTCAACCTCATGCACTCGGCGGGGGGCGGGGACCGCCGGCAACCGGCGGGGCACCGGAGAGCTGGGGCCGGGCCCGCGAGCTCGCCCGCCGCCGGCCCGGGAAGGCGGGAGGCGGGGAGCGCGGGGCCGGAGCCGAGCGCTCCGCTCCGGGCTCGGCGATGCCGCCGCGCTGCACTCCCACGCCCGGCTTGGGGACACCGGCTCCGCGCTGCCGCCGCCTGAGGAGCGCGGAGGGGCGGGCCGGGGCGGGCCTGCGAGCTGCGGCAGGGGCGGAGCGCGTGCGACGCGGCCGGCTGGAACTGCCCCTGCGCGGCTCCGCCCCCGGGATAGCCACGCCCCTCAGAGGCAACCCCGCCCTCCGCAGGCTGACCAGGGGCCTGCGGGCACTGCGGGTTGGAACTGCCCCTGCGCGGCTCCGCCCCCGGGATAGCCACGCCCCTCAGAGGCAACTCCGCCCTCCGCAGGCTGACCGGGGCCTGCGGGCACTGCGGGTTGGAACTGTCACTGCGCGGCTCCGCCCCTCGCCGCCGATAACCCCCACACCCGTCAAGCGACCATCCCGCCCCGGAGCGGTAAGCTCGACGTGGTCTCAGCTGCAGCCACGCCCTCTGCAGGCCAGCCAGGGGCCTGCCCGCTGCGGCATTGGCGGAGTTGTCCTTGTTCCACACCGCCCCTCCTAAGAGGAAGCCACGCCCCCTCAATGGAGGGCACGCCCCCTAAGGGATCGGCGGGGCCTGCGAGTCCCGGAAAGGGTGGAGCTGAAGTGTGGAGCTGCCTTTGTGTGGCTCCTCCCCTTCGGCGGAAGCCACGCCCCTTGACGGCGGCAGTTTCGCCCTCTGCAGCACAGCTGGGGCTGCAGAGCCTGCACTGCCACGCCCACCATAAAACCCGCCTCTAACCCCGCCCCTTTCTCCCCCTCCTTTTCTGCCTTTCATTCATTATCAGCTCTGCTTGGAAGCGCCATGGCAGGGCTGTGAACTCGGATGGGACCGCCCAGCAGGTTTCCTTGGAGAAGGCACCTCCTTATACAGTCCTCCCCGAGCCTCTCTGGTCCAACCCACTGGAGTTAAACACCTAGGACCGACCCTGAGGATGCCGGGGTTGGAGTGAGGGTGGGCGTGGGGAGTCAGTTGGGTCGAAGCAGGGTAGAATAGATAGAAATGTATTATATAGCTTAAGCGGTAGAGTGCTTGCCTAGCACGCTCCAAGCCCATCTTCTGCACCACATAAATCCAGCATAGGATGCACGCCTATAATCAATCCCAGGACTTCGGACGTGGAGATAGAAGGATCAGAAATCCAAGACCAAAAACAAAATAGGGAAGCTATGGACTTGAGGGCAAAAGAGCCCCTTCTCCCAGATTTTGATCGAAACCTTTCATCAGCTGAGACTCAAGAATTCCAACACAATTAAGACCATTTGCTTAAGGGCTTTCTTTCACGGTTGTAAACGTACAATTTTATAGGAATCTCTCTGGAATTCCCCCTTTCAATAAAAGGACATGTTCTAAACTCCATGTGCAGCCCTCGTACACCTGATTTTACTTCATCAGATTAAAATCGCATCGAAGGCACCTCCAGAACCAACTCACGATTTCACTTATTAAAAAGAAAAGTCTGTCAGGGCTTGGTGGCACAGGCCTTTTTGATTCCTTGAGAGGCACAGGCGGGTAGAATTCCATGAATTGGAGGCCAGCCTAGTCTACATAGGGAGTTCCAGGACAGCCCAGGGCTACACAGTCACCCCATCTCAAAACAAAAGAAACAAAATTATAAACAGCCTGCCCGATGGCACATTCCTATAATCCCGACATTTGGGAGTTAGAGAATCGAGGGTTCGAGGACAACCTCAACTATGTAACAAGTTTGAGGCCAACCTGGGCTAATAGAAGCTGAGAGAAACCAAAGACGTTTTCTTAGCAACTCTGTGATATGTAATGAGAGAGACCCAAGTGCTACACAGCCCTGCTGCTAAGACAATTGCTGCCACCCCTTGAGGAACCCTTGTCTTAGGGTCACTATTGCTGTGATGAAACACCATGACCAGAAGCGAATTAGGAAGAAAGGGTTTATTTAGCTTAAACTTTCATGTCACTATTCATTATTGGAGGAAGTCAGGGCAGGAACTCAAGCAGGGCAGGAACCTGGAGGCAGGATCTGATGCAGAGGCCATGGAGGGGTGCTGCTCACTGGCTTGCTCCCCATGGCTTGCTCAACCTGCTTCTTATAGGACCCAGGACCACTAGCCCAGGGATGGCACCACCCACCTACAGCTCAATCTTATGGAGGCATTTTCTCTATTGGGATTCCTTCCTCTCAAATGGTTCTAGTCTGTGTCAAGTTGACATAAATCTAGCCAGCACAACCCCCGTGCTTAAAGTGGGTTAAAACTGTCTTTTAATTAACTGTGACTCTTTGAAGCCAATGACCATGCTCTTAGGTGTGCTTTATTCTTTTCCTGTACACCTTTCTATTTTAAGTTTTTTTATTTTAAATTTTAAATCTTAAATTATTTATTACATTTTTATTTAGTGTGTGTGTGTGTGTGTGTGTGTGTGTGTGTGTGTGTGTGTCACACTGATGGAGATCAGAGGACAACTTTCAGGAGTTGGTTCTATCCTTCCTCTACATGGGTCCTGGGGATTGAACTCAGGTTGTCAGGTTTGGCATCAAGTGGGCACTTTTGCCTCCTGAGCCACTTCTCACCAGACCCTAATTTAAAATATTTCCTTTCCATTCTTTTTCTTTCTGGTAGGTGTGTGTGGGTGCACTAGCATGCATGGTGGGGTGTGCACATGCCGTAGTGTGCATGTGGAGGTCAGAGGACAATTTCTACTATGGGGAGTCCTGGGGCTCCAGCTCACATTGTCCGTCTTGGAGGCACGCTCTTTTACCCACATCGTCAACTCATTGGCCCTCTGTTTTGATTTTGTTAAATCCCAATGGTGCTTCGTACTGGCTTGAACTGAAATCCCACATGCACCGAAGTCAAAGATCTCGGTTTTGTCTGACTGCGGGTCTCTGAAAAGAATGTCTCAGCCTGCTGCTGGTGACAGCGTAGAGCTGTGGTTCTGCCCTGCCTCTGCTTGACATGTCCTTTCCTGAGGCCCACAGTGAGCACAGTTTCGGGAGGGAGAAAGGCCCGACACCCATCTCCAGGCCCGACCCTCGCAAACGATGCCGGGCGCTCGTATGCAGGAGCTGGGAGAGGGGCGACCTCTCCCAAGCTGTCACAGTGTGCTCAGAGCCAGCCCCGAACTAGCCAAGGCCCCGGGGTGGGGGTGGGGGGCAGCTGAAGAGGGTTTTGGCTGAACCAAAGGTATCAGGCTGTTTGATCCAGCACTGGAAAGTCGGAGCACTCTGCATAGATGTGGAAAATTTTAGAATGCCAGACGGAGGCAGGGGGCAACTCTGTCATCTAGTGAAGTGTCCCGAGGAGGCACGAGGGTCTAAGAGGCTTTGACAACCACCTTTAACAGGAGCTGATGAAGAGATGGCGTGGTCAGTCAAGTGAATGCTGTGTAAGCAGCAGAGCCAGAATCGGATCCCCAGAACTCACATTAAAAAAAAAAAAAAAAAAAAAAAAAAAAAAAAAAAAAAAAGCGGGCTAGAGAGATGGCTCAGAGGTAAAGAACACTGCCTGTTCTTCCAGTGTTCTTCCAGAGGTCCTGAGTTCAATTCCCAGCACCCATATGGTGGCTCCCAACCATCTGTAATGAGATCTGGATCCCTCTTCTGGCCTGCAGGGATACATGCAAACAGAACACTGTATACATAATAAATAAATAAATCTTTAAAAAAAAAAAAAAAAAAAAAAAAAGCTAGGCGTACCTGGGGCTTGCTGGCCAGCCAGTTTACCTAAATTGGTGAACTCCAGGTTTGACAAGAGGCCCTGACTCAAAAATAAAACAAATAAGTAAAATTTAAAAAGTGGAGAGTAATTGAGGAAGACATCTGACATCAACCTCTGACCTCTGTGCAGTTGCATGTGCACACAAATAGATACACACAGATGCACATGCACATGCGCGCACGCGCGTGTGCACACACACACACACATTGGCTTTTGGTTTGTGTGTTACTTTCCTGTAGGGTATGGTATTAGATCCTAGAGTCAGAAGAGATAGCTTAGTGGCTAAGGTCACTTGCTGCTCTTGCAGAGAACTGGAATTTGGTTCCCAGCACCCAATTTGGGTGTCTCCCAACAGCCTATAACTCCAGCCCCAGGGGATCTGACATCCTCTTCTGGTCTCCATGGGCACCTGCGTGCACATACCCATACATACAGACACACAGAAATACACATACCAGCAACAACAAATCATGTCCTAGCGGTAGACAAAAGGTGCATTTTTTGGGTGCTAGCAACTTGCGTAATTAAAAAAAAACCTATTATTTTATAATGGAATATTTATTTATTATTGTGTATATGTATACACGGTGCATTTCAGTGGGTAGCTGTGCTACAGCCTGTGTGTGGAGGTCAGAGGGCAACCTTAACGTCAGTTCTCGCCTTCCACCTTTACGTGGATCCTAGGGATTGAACTCAGGTCCCTGGGCTCAAAACCCAGGACTCACCGAAGCCTCTCACTGGCGCTGTTTGATTTTATTGAGATGGGGTTGCATGTAGCTCAGGCTGGCCTCAGACTTGTTCCATAACAGAGGATGCTCTCGAGCTCCCGATCCCCCTGCCTCCACCTCCAGAATGTCAGGATTGCAGGTGTGGGTCACCTGTGTCCATCCACTGTCCACCTTTCCTTATGTCCTTGTCTGGTTTGGGTATTAGGGCCACGCCAGCTTCTTCAGATGGGTTTGCAGATTTTTCATCTTCTTTATTTTTATTTTTTTGGAAGAGCCTTAGGAGTTTATGTGTTAAGACTTCACATGTTTGGCAGAGTTTGCTACTGAAGCCATCTGCTCCTGGGCTTTTCTTTGTTGGAATCTTTGAGTTTGACTCAACAATTACTCACCATTGATCTGTTCAGATCGTCTATAGTTCTTAGTAGGCTGTGTGTTTGTAGAAGTGCACTTATTTTATCTAGATTTTCCCCATTTGTTGGCCTACAGTTTTCCTACTTCCTCACAACAATGCTCTTCTCCGATGCTCTTCTTCTTCCTTTGCTGGCCATGTTAGAGATGAAACTTGGGGCCTTGGGGATGCTAGAAGTATCAGTTTTCCGTCGCCATGATGGAATGCCTGTCAGGAGCAATATAAGCAGGGAAGGGTTTCTTTTGGCTCACGGTTCATCATGATGGGGAAGGCATGGTGGCTGCAGTGACTTCATTCATGGTGGCTGGAATGTAAGGAAGCTGGTCACATGATGACAACGGACAGAAAATAAATATGAGACATAAAGCAGGCCCCTAAGGCCACCCTCTAGTGGCGTATGACTACCAGCTAGACCCTAGTTCTCAGAGATCCCATAACCACCCTGAACAATGCTACGAGCTGGGATCAGGTGTCCAAACACATGCGCCTTCTTGCCTTTCACAGATCATTACTCTGCGGGCTGTGGTGGTTGCAGAGACCTCCCTCCAAAGCCCACCCTGACCAGGGTGGTGATGCACAGAACCTGCATCCCTGGGACTCACCTGCACAACTTTGGTGGACCAGGAAACAGGGAGTGGCCAGGAAGTGGGGCCAGGCTATAAAACCTGCCCCCTCCCTACCAGTGATCCAATGCCTCCAGCAACATCCTCCCTTTAAAAAGATCTACAGCCTTCTGGACGCCCCCACCAGCTGAAGGTCAAGCGTTCAAACCTGTGAGCCCACGGGAGGCATTTTACATTGGAAGCATCACACGCGGGAGTACTGTTTTCCTTCCTTAAACATTTCCCTACCTTTCTTTAGTTATGTGGTGCATGTGTGCACACGTGATGTGTCATAGCACATGTATGAAGGTCGGAGGGCAGCTGGTGGGGCTCCATTCTCTCCTTCCACATTGTGGGTCCCAGGGATCGAACTCAGGTCTCCAGGCTTGGTGGCAAGTGCCTTTACCCTTGGGGCCATCATGTCAGAGCACGTTGGCTAGGAAGACTGGCCATATTGGAAATCTCTGGGCTTGATTGAGAGACCCTGCTTCAGTGAATAAAGTTGAAGAGCGACCAAAGACGATTCTGGGCCCCCACCCTCCCTACCTCCCTCCCCGCAACTGCACACAGAGTTAAATTACTCCTTAAAAATCAAGTAGTTCAGATACAGGGTATTTTAGTTTCTTTTCTGTTGCGGTGATAAAATAGGACAAAAAGAAACTTTGTGTTAGCCCACCGGTTATAGCCAGTCACCGTGGGGAGGAAAGTCAAGGCAGTTAAGTGGAGAGGAATGAAGGCACCACTCTTTAGTGCTCAGCTCACTCTCTCTATTGTTATAGTGTAGGATCCCCTGCCTAGGGAATGTTGCTGCCCGCAGTGGGCTGGGTCTTTCCACATCAATTCAGTCAAGACCATCCCCCATAGACATGCCTGTAGGCCAACCTGATCTAGACACATTCTCATTAGGACTCCTTTTCCTGGTGATTCTACACTGTGTCACTATCACACAGAATACTTCTTAATTATCACAGTTCCCGTCCTGGCCATTATGAACACCTCCATTTGCATGCTGAATTAAGGATTCTCCCTTCTTGTGTGCTAATTTATTTATTATTGTGTATATGTATGCACGGTGCATTTCAGTGGGTAGCTGTGCTACAGCCTGTGTGTGGAGGTCAGAGGACAACCTTAAGGTCTGATTGAGAGACCCTGCTTCAGTGAATAAAGTTGAAGAATGACCAAAGACAATTCTGGGCCCCCATCCTCCCTCCCTCCCTCCCTCCCTCCCTCCCTCCCTCCCTCCCTCCCTCCCCGCAACCGCACAGAATTAAATTACTCCTTAAAAATCAAGTAGTTCAGATACAGGGTACCCAAAGGTCAGGCCTGATGGGTATCTTCTATGACTTCTAACTTGCTCTCTCTTAATCCCCGCTGATCCCTCCCATGGGTTCCAAGTTTTTAGATCCTGATAAGAGCTCCTCAGCACAGACCGAACTGATTCTCTTTCCTTTGAATCCTGTCAGCTGTAAGAAATGGCAAGACAACACCTCCATCTCACTCTCCCCTCTTCCTCACATTTCTTGCCAAACCCGAGGCTAATGCAGAGGATGACACCCACCTGCCTCTTTCCTGTTGTAATTCTTCCCTTATATGGGTGAATTCTATCTGGGAAAACAGCCGAGACTCAGTCTCGTGTCTCATCTCCCACAGCAATGGCCACACTATGGATGCCTACCACCCCATCCCATATGCGCTTCCGCTCGAGACTGCCATGTATTCTGTCGTTCATCAGCTGTTCTGAGGGCATGCCTGTATTAATCTGTGTTATCGTCTGGAGAGGGACCTCAGATATCCATGTTTTCAGTTTTGAATGAGTTTATTAAGTACATAGGCCAAAGTAAAAGAATAAATACCAAGTAACAGATAAATAGATCGCAAAACAATCTAACTGAGTACTCAAAATACCCAGCAGGAGTCAACTAGGAAAGCCATGGGGAGGCAGCCAGCTGGAGTTGCCAATAAAGGGAGTCCTGGGCAGAGCAGAGCACCCTCTGGGTGACAGGACACTTCCAAGGGAAAGAACAAATAGCAACAGCTAACGAGAAAAATCATCAAACTCCGAGTCGCGTCATCCAGCAGGAACCACCGGGTGGAGTTCAAGCAGTGAGCGGGAGGGAATCCCCACTGACCCTTCATCCCACGGTTGGGCTTCCCAAGGCTGAGCACCCAGCTTCTCTCTCCCAGCGCAGTGACTTTATATCACGGGCCGAGCGCTAGGGACCCCTGTTAGAAACGGGTGACCAGCTGCTCTCAAGCACACGGTACTTTTACCCTTCGGCTGGTTTTGCTGTTCTTGTCCCTTCCTGTCACAGAGTTGGCGGTGGTGTGGTGTGGTGGTGCGGTGTCTTGGAGGACACTCGACATAAACATGCTTGGGCGTCAAGTTCGGGAGCAACCCCCACTTTCAGAACCAGTTTATCGTTGAACTCAAATAACACACGGCGATTTACTGATGTAATTAATATACATTACCACATGGCAGACCCGGTCACCAAAGAGGCATCTCAGCCATATCATATAGAGGAAGATGTACCCCTGGAGCCCCTCTAAAAATATTACACTTTTAGACAAGTCAGTCTTATCACCCATTTCGGGGTGCAGGCAACTGTTGCAAGGAGGTGCACCCCCATACAGGGAACGCTACTGTGACTGCCCCCACGGATGCTTTACTATCTGTTGACTTAGTTACCTGTCCTGTCACCCACCCATAGCAGGGACCACAAAGGACCGTACGGCTAACACATCTTTGGTCCTGTGGGCCTGTCCCTGTTGGGGTGATAATTGTGTTGCGTGCTTTCTTCTTCATTGACCTGCACAAATATCCTTTTCCTCTTGTGTGGGAGGCCAGCTCCCACCTTTTAAAGGGTTCCTGTGAGGAGGAGAGAGGAATAAGAAACATGTAGATAGAAAGATAAAAGAGAGGAGACAGACAGAAACACAGGACAGCTTCGGGAGGACCTGGGTCAATATCCAATGGCCCCTTCTGTTTATTCAAAAGGACTTTTTATGACAATGCCAAGGGTGGGGCAAAAGACCTCCCCCTTGCTAGATCAAAGCACACCACACAGCCAAGTGTAGACCTTTCCAAACACTTGGTAACCATGTCTGTGGTCAAATCATCCCCTTATGCAGTCCTGCTGGGTAAAGCAAGCTCAGATTCTCTGACCCTGAGTAATTTGGGCCTCCACACTCCTGAGCCAGGGTACTGTTGACAGACCAAAGAAATGATTCCACCCAAGTCTGGCTTGAACTAGAAAATCCACAGGGGTCACTTATAGGAACATGGATGACTCAGGCAGCTGTACCACTGATTAGCCAACCCTGACCTGGGTGACAACTCATGAAAGCTACGTGACTGGAATTCCTAGGCGACTCGCAGGTGCTCCGTCATAGTTTCCTCTCCTAGAAAAACAGCCAATATCTTCATGAGACCATCTCTGCCTGCTTGCAGGCGTCCATCCCTATGGAGCCTATGGACCAGCGGTTCTTCCCAGAACGTGTATACAATTCTGCCCTAATCACCAAGACCTTGGGGTCTCTGGAAGTGGTAGGGTGCACAGGCTGAGAGAAGTTAATTGATGTGGAAGCCATCATTCATTTTTGGGTGAAGACTTCCCAGTATGGCTGCTTTGGGACTCCCCCCCCCCACACTCCTGTCCATAACCCCTGTCGATGTAAGTAAGCCCCATCACCTCATTGGTTCCCCGGGGTGAATCTGGGAGAGACTGCACTTTGGTTTGTCATTGGGATTTTGTGAGGAGGGAGTAGACGTTTAAATCTCCTGCAGAGGGAAGGCATTCTCCCAACACTCCCTCCTTCTCCTAGGAGGGACATGTTTCAGATTAGAGGAAACAGCCGTAGGCTAGGTTGTGTCTATGAGACTTCTGACGGAGAAGTTAGAACTGGCTTTGAAACCAGGAATGGTCACACATGACTATAATCCCTGGAGCAGGGATAATAGGATTGTGAGCTTGAGGCCAGCTTGGGTTATGGAAGGAGACCTTGTCCCAAATAAACAAAGAACTGACCTTGAGTATGCAAGTCCTGGGCTCAGGCTAAACACAACTTGGCAGTTAATCATTAAGATACATGGTATTAATTTTCTCTCTTTTTCTTTTCTTTTCTTTTTTCTTTTCTTCATTTTTGACACAGGGTTTCTCTGGCTGTCCTAGAACTTGCTTTGTAGACCACGCTGTCATCAAATTCACAGAGATCCGCTTGCCTTTGCCTCCCAAGTGCCAGGATTACAGGTGTGTGCCACCACCGCCCGGCTTGGTATTAATTTTCTTATCACACTTACTTATTTATGCAGCATGCATTTAGTAACACACATATTTGGAGGTCAGAGAACAACTTGTGAGAGTCAGTTCCCTCCTTCTACCACACGGGTTCAGGAATTTGAACTAGAATTGTCAGACTTGATAGCAAGTTGATGAAGCTGATGAGCCACCTTGCAGGCATGAGCTGGTCTGGGGATGTAGCTCAGTGGTGGAGCATTGCCTAGTATGTATGATGTCCGAGGTTTAACCCCCAGGACCGTGAAACAAGCTAGCAAGCAAGCTATGAGAAACACAGGCAAGGAATCCTAGGTCTCGAGGTCAGGGCTTGCCAATCTGGGGGCAAAGGATGTCAAACCAGCAAATGATTCTGTTTTCTCCTGGTTGAAGTAATGGAAGGATGCATGGGTGGATGGATCTCCTTCGCCACTTTCTTGGAAAAGCTGGGTCACCTTCACTGCAGCCCTCTTATAGGTATTCATGGACCTCAATGGCCTTCTGAGAGTTCTTAAGTTAGCTATCCCCCCACTTCCCCGACCCAGTGTTGGAAATGAGTCTCCACCTCTGGGTCCCAGTCCCAGCCCCTCACTGGAGAACTACAAGCAGACACTCTAACACTGAGCCAAGTCCAGGGCCCCTCACTGGGGGATTCTAGGCAGGTGCTCTACAGCTAAGCCACACCCCAGCCCCTCACTGGGGGATTCTAGGCAGGTGCTCTACCACTGAGCCACACCCCAGCCCCTCATTGGGGATTCTAGGCAGGGGCTCTACCACTGAGTCACACCCCAGCCCATCACTGGGGGATTCTAGGCAGGGGCTCTACCCCTGAGTCACACCCCCAGCCCCTCACTGGGGGTTTCTAGGCAGGAGCTCACCTGCTTAGCTATATCCCCAGGTGACAACAGCTGAATTGGGTCAACAGCCTCCTCAATTTATCCCAGGCAGTGGATGTTCTTCACATTAAAGCCAATTTACTGCTGGACCAGATGTTGAAAGCAGGTGATAAACACACAGGTGGTGGAGGAGACAGCTCATTCGACAGAACGCTTGTGTGCATCGTGATGATCTTAGTCCGTTCCCCGGAACCCATGTACAGAGGGAAAAAGCAGGACTTGGCGGTGAGTGCTTACAATCTGAACTCTTGGGACGTGGGTCGGGGGCAAACACAGGCAGAACCCTGAGATCTCTGCCCAACCAGGCTAGCCTGCTTGGTGAGTCCCAGGCTAAGGAGAGACTATGTCTCAAGTGAAAAGTGGACAGCCCCTGGCAGGTAACACTCGGGGTTGTCCTCTGGCTTCTACACACACTTGTGTGTGCTTGCACACGCACCAACACATACACAAAAACCAAAGAAACCCAAGGCAATTTCCTTTAAAAAGGTTTTCATTTATTAGTCTTTTCTAAAGCAGTTAATTCTCTTTTCTTATTTTGTTTTTGTTGTTTAAAAAAAAAAAAACGTGTGTTTTATCCAGAGTTATATCAAAGCGATTAAAATGAATTTTCTCCCGAGGATACAGCTCCTCGGATTAGAAAAGATTTTTTTTCCCCAATTAACCATAAAAATAAGACCCAAAGAGCACACCAACAATCAAACATCATCCCCAAATATCCAGGACAAAAAATAAAATATTTATTGATCTATCACAGCGAAACACAAGGAGGTGGGGTGGTGGGGCATGCTCTGTCAGAGTGGCCCCGGGAAGGGATGGAGGATACAGTACTGCATGTGGGGAGGATAGTCCTGCCCCAGCCCGCACAACCCCTTGCACCCCAGGCCAGCATTTGGGGTGTGTGGCGGGGGGTGGAAAAAACAGGGTACAGGCTGCCATGACAGGTGAACCAGGTTGATAGTGGGTGTGCCCAGTCAGCTAGTGGCACTAGGCAGTTGGGATGGACGGATGGATGGATGGATGAATGGGTGGGCGGGTGGATTCCACAAGAACAAGGGGGGCTATTCCCAGTGTGGGAGCCTTCTGACTCCAAGGTGTCCCAGATGTGGGAAATAGCTACTGGCAGAGGGAGACAGGGCCAAGGGATCCAAAGAGAGAGGGGCTGTGTCATCAAATCCAGCGTCAAGGCTCTCGGCATTTGGGTACCAATGGGATGCAGCCAGGGATGGCTCCTGGTGGGCAGGGTGAGGTGGGACTGCCCAACAAATGTGTGCACCATCTTAATAGAGGGGTTTAGGGAAGGGAGGGTCCCCTGGGATACCCTTCCCTCCTCCCTCCCCCCACGAAAAAGAAGCACCAACATGTAGCACCAATTTCCCTTGGAGATGGAGACTGTGTGTGGGGGAGCTCCTGGGTGGGAAGAGATGGGGCACCCGCCCTGGCCTCTGATGTAGGGGGCAAATTTCTGGTTAGGGGTACGTGGCCGCTGCTGTCTGATTTCCTTGTCCTGTGGGTTTCCAAGGCCACTGGCCTGTTGTCCCCTCCCAGGTGGGGTCAGGGGGATGGAGTAGGGGGTGGTCATAGAAGGTTTACATTCTCCACCAAGCAGTAGCACCAACGTTGATGAGGTCGCGAGTCAGGGGTCTCCAGAAGATCACTTCCTCTTCCGGCCACAAGATTTCCCGAAGCAGCCCCCACCTGGGTTGGAAGGAGGCACAAGCAGCCATGGTTAGCTGGGTCCCTCTGGGCTGCCTTTTGAGTCCTTGCATGCCCTGTCTCTGCTTCCATCCCAGGCTTAGAGAATCTAAAAGGAGCCTCCCTCCCTCCCTCCCTCCCTCCCTTCCTTCGTCCCTCCCTTCCTCTACCCCTCATTCTTTGAGAAAGTGTCTCATGTAGCTCAAGTTGGTCATGAATTCAAGTATACAGCTGAGGATGACCTTGAACTCCTGATCCTCATGTCTCTACCTCTCTGAGCCCTTAGACTATAGGCATCCACCGCCTTACTTGGTTTCATGATGTACTGGGGATGAAACCTAGCTCATGCTAGGCAAGTATTTCTATCAACAGAGCTATGTCCTCAGCCGACCCTTTGCTTCTCTCTCTCTCTCTCTCTCTCTCTCTCTCTCTCTCTCTCTCTCTCTCTCTCTCTCTGTATGGGGTGGGGTTGTTGAGATTGTCTCCTTATGGAGTCCACGCTGGCCTCTAACTCACAATCCTCCTGCCTCAGCCTCCTGAGTGCTGGGCAGCCCTCACTGTTCAGCAAACCTGGCGCTAGATGACCTGGGGTCGGGAGGTACCACAGGCTGGCGGTGTACAGCCTTCATGAAGTTTCTGCTAGATGTGGCTTGTTAGTGCCACCTGGTGGCGCCAGGATGGAGATGGCCCATCCTGGAAGTCCTCACTGTCGCTTTTAAGTCCTAGGCTCCTCTGTGCAGGTGAGGGTGGGCAACAGCTAAGGGATATGGGCAGAGAGAATCCAGGTCACACCGAAGGTGAGCATGGAGGGTCCTAGGCTTGCTCCCAGATCTGATTATCTGCACCGGATGTGCCTGTCCCCTAGTCCAGGCTGGTGGACCGAGACCTTGACCTCTGACTTTGCCTCTTCCTTCCCTAGGAATGGAATCTCTACTTACCTTGGTATCCCAGGGCTCCAAGGGCTCCTCCATAGGGCTTCGGAGGTTTTCCTGTGGGGGGTTGGTAGTCGAGGATAAGATGGGGCGGATTCTGGACTCCCCTACCTCTTCCAACATCCTCACCTGTACTAGCTCTGCCCTGTTTTTGTAGGCTCCCAAGACCTCCCTGCCAATCAGCACACCCACCTCTGGTCCAGCCACACCCTTCTCCCCAGAGCCAAGCTCTGTAGTATTAGGATGGAACTTAGGCTCAATGCACTCTAGGCAGGTGCTCTACCACTGAGCCATACCCCAGCCCCTCACTGGGGGACTCTAGGCAGGTGCTCTACCACTGAGCCACACCCCAGCCCCTCACAGGGGGATTCTAGGCAGGGGCTCCACCACTGAGTCATACTCCCAGCCCCTCACTGGGGGATTCTAGGCAGGTGCTCTACCACTGAGCCACACCCCAGCCCCTCACTGGGGGATTCTAGGCAGGTGCTCTACCACTGAGCCACACCCCAGCTCCTCACTGGGGGATTCTAGGCAGGGACTCTACCACTGAGCCACACCCCAGCCCCTCACTGGGGGATTCTAGGCAGGTGCTCTACTATTGAGTTACATCATCAGCCCTTTAAAAAAATGTTTATGAAAAACTTGGAGACAGAGTTTTGCTAAGTTGATCAAGTTTTCTGGAACTCTCTGTAGTCCAGGCTAGTCTTCGATTTTCATCCTTCTGCTTCACTCCCCTCTGCCTCCCCCCTCCCCTCCCCCAGAGCTAAGATCCTTCCACCAGCACATGTATGAGACATCTTTTTACTGCACACTCACCGCCAACTCCCAGGCCCCCAGCACCACCACCTGTGAAGTAAGAGGACGAACTGTGAGTGTGGACACACCTCTGGGAGCCCACCATGCCCTCCCTGATTGGAGCAGGACACGTGATATAAGAAGTCCTGGATTTGGGCAGCAGGAGCCTTCGGCTCGATCTCTGCTCACTGTGTGACCTTGGAACAGTGTTTAGTGGTCTTTGAGTCTCAGGTTGCCTAAGGAGAAGTAGGGTAAGGAAGCTATTTGACCCACAGGGACCCCAAGAGACGTGAAAGATGCTTTAGAAAAGCTGGTGTCGTGTCCCCTGTCCTTAGAAGTGTCCTTAGGTTAGATTGGGGTCTACCATAGAGTCTAGTTCAACTCTTCTGAGCAAATGGAGCAGAGGAGAGGAAAGGGCCTGGCCGTGACCAGAACAGGGCCACGGGGCAAGACACTTGGGCATACCTGGGTAAATAGGAGACAGTCCAAAGCCAGGTCTCGCTGCCACTCCTGCAGGAGAAATTTGGGGTTGGTGATGAACAGTGACAGGCCATGTTCTGGCCTTGTCACCTAGCCTTGATGTCTGGACCAGCTCCTTCCCATTGCCTTGCCCTACCGAAGCAACAATTCTTTGTGGTGTGTGTGTGTGTGTGTGTGTGTGTGTGTGTGTGTGTGTGTGTGTGTTTGCTTTCCACCTTTCATTTTGAGGCAGGGTCTCTCACCAAACCTTTTGTTCCCCGATTTGGCAACACTAGCTGGGCCATCAAGCCTCCGGGATCCCCCAGTCACCATCTCCCCAGCCTGCAAAGTTTACATGCATGCCGGGGAATTGAACTCATGTCTCCATGCTTGCCCAGTGAGTGTTTCACTAGCTGAGCCCCCTCTCCAGCCTGGAGGTCACTTTCTTAGTTAACCTTGTCTCTGTCTCATATGCCTGTGTGGCGCCTTGTGCCTTAGTTGTGGGCCCTAGTTGTCTCCTGTCCTAGACTGCTATGTCCATCACCAGCCTTGGGTCCTCCTGTGAAGTCGGTGTCTGGAACCCTATTGTTTGTCCCTAGAGCAGGCAGAGCCAAGAACACCACCAGAGCGGGCCGTACCTCCACCTGGGAATGGCCTGGCTCCGAGGACACCTCCAAGGCCAGCAGCACCTGAGGAGAGGACAGGGGGTTGTCAGGATGAGACGCAAGGGGTGGTGGTGATGACATCGTGGACAAGACCTTTGGGGGTACCATGAGCTGGGCAGGTATGGCTGGTGGTGATGGGGGTAAAAGCCTATGTTGGGGAGGGGGAGGGTATGGCAGAAACTCACCATATTTGGCTGCTTTAGCCGCTGCAGCTGGGGACACACCTAGAGGAAACAGACACACGAGGACTCAGGAAAGCCACCTCTCTCCACCACTCAGGTCCCCTTAGCTGATCTGTTCATCAGCATCTGCCCAACTTGTCCTCCTGCATCCCACCTTGTCCTCCTGCATCCCACCTGTCTCCCACTCCACCATTCCATCAGACCTCCTCGTTCTCACATCCATCATTCTGATAGCCTGTGCGTGCGTGCGTGCGTGCGTGCGTGCGTGCGTGCGTGCGTGTGTGTGTGTGTGTGTGTGTGTGGTGCTAGAGATGGAATCCAGGGTCTTATGCATGCTATGCAAGTATTCTACCATTGAGCAATGCTTTGGGCAGCTTACTAATAGGGGATTCAAGGCAAGCACTCTACCATGGAGCCACACCCCGCTCCCAGTGGAGGATTCTCGACTAGTGCTCTACCATGGAGCTACTCCCCCAGCCCCTCACTGGGGGATTCTAGGCAGGGGCTCTACCATGAGCTACTCCCAGCCCCTCACTGGGGACTAGCAGGCCTACCACTGACCCACCCCAGCCCCTCACTGGGGGATTCTAGGCAGGGGCTCTACTACTGATGCCACACCCCAGCCCCTCATTGGCAGATTTTAGACAAATGCACTATCATTGAGCTATTTCTCCAGATCTCCAGTAGTTTATATTAAGCTGCTATTACATGCCCAGTCTTGGGGAACATAGCATACAGGCTAGTTTAGGTAGGGGACACGGTAGGAGACACATAGCAGAGAGAGAGAGAGAGAGGGAGAGGAGAGAGAGAGAGAGAGAGAGAGAGAGAGAGAGAGAGAGAGAGAGATCGATCCACCATGGTAGCAGAGACTTTAAGGAAGTAATTCCTCTCCAGTTTTGATTTTTCTTGTCTGAGAAATGGGTCCGACCAGCATTATGCTAATAAGCCCTCACCTGTAATAGTTGATGGGTTGAAAGAGAGAGGAGAAGGTGGGTTTTGGTACCTCTGTGTCAACGGGCAGTCCTGGCTCCTGCCTGCTTAAGCTTTCTACCCCTTTGCTTCCGATGGGGTCTAATATCTCCTAGGCTGACCTTGAACTCACTGTGCAGCCCAGGTTAGCCTCCAACCCATGATCCTCCAGCCTTAGCCTCCCTAGTGCTCGGGTGACAGGTGTTTGTCATCATACTTGGCTTCAGTATCTCTCTCTCTCTCATATACCTCACTCACTCATTCTTTACCTCCAAGGCCTGCTCCACCGGCCCCAAGTCCACCGGCTCCCAGGCCACCGGCTCCCAGGCCACCGGCCCCGAGTCCACCGGCCCCGAGTCCACCGGCTCCCAGTCCGCCGGCTCCACCATACTGGGCGGCCTTCGCGGCAGCTTTAGCAGCAGCAGCAGCGGCAGCAGGTGACGCTCCTGGGGACACAGAGGGACTCAGAAGGGACTGCTTCTCGGTCTCAGGCTCGATCCCCAGCCAGCCCATTGCTGGGATAGAAAGACATACCTGCTACACCACCTGGAACACCAGCCCCACCAAGACCCCCAGGGCCCCCGAGGCCACCAGCACCTCCAAGACCTCCAACACCTCCAAGGCCTCCAGCTCCTGCTCCTGTTGAAAGAGGACTGGGGGTCAGTGCCTATATTTTTGTTTATTCATTTGAGACCAGGTTACTTATAGCTCAGGCTGGTTTTCAGTGTGGCTGAGGATGGTTTTGAACTCCTGATTTTCCTGCTTCCACTTCCCAAGTGCTGAGATTTATAGGCATTGTGCTATGATGCCTGGGACTTTTTTTTCTTTTGTTTTTTCCAGACAGGGTTTCTCTGTGGAGCCCTGTCCTGGCTGTCCTGGAACTCCCTCTGTAGACCAGGCTGGCCACAAACTCACAGAGATCCACCTGCCTCTGCTACCTGAGTGCTGGGATTAAAGGTGTGCACTACCACCACCTGGCTCCTTTTATCTTTTAAAAAAATTTCTCCTAGTAAGATAGGGCCTCACTAAGTTGCAGAGACTGGCCTTGAACTCATGATCTACCTGTCCCATCTCAGCCTCCAGACTGCTGGGATGACAGGCTTGTGCCAACATGCCTGCCTTCAGTTCCCCGTGTCTGAAAGATGTGTTCATGCCCTAGGGCCATAAGGCAGGAGAGGCCTCTGGGATTCTAGGCAGGTGCTCTACCACTGAGTCACACTCCCAGGCCCTCACTGGAGGATTCTAGGCAAGCACTTTCTCCTACTGAGCCACGCCTTCAGCTGGGGAATTCCAGGCGGTGCTCTACCTCTGAGCCACATAGTCACCTCTCTATTGGTTTTCTGAGACAGGCTCTTGCCATTTAGCCCATGCTGCCTTTGACCTTGAGATTCTCCTGCCTCAGCCTTCAAAATGCTGGCTTCACAGGTGTGATCCACCATGCCCAGCAGTCACACCAAGTTTGCGGATGAGAAGGTCGAGGCCAAGGAGGGGTTTTGAACATTTCACATTCAAGGTTTGAAGGGCAGAAGACGACCCAGTGGCTGCTCTCCCAGAGAGTCCGTGGTGTGTTTCCCTAGGCAATGTCTGTTGACAAAGGCCAAGGGCAGCCAGCAAGGAATTTGAGAGAGAGCTGTGGGTGACCAGGGACTGTGTGTGTGTGTGTGTGTGTGTGTGTGTGTGTGTGTGTGTGTAGCTGAGGGATTTTCCGAGGTGGAAACTGGCCCTCAAGCAGACAAACTGCAGCCAGTTGGCGCATCCCTGGCAGAGCCCCCCCCCCCCGGCTCTTTAGGAGGCCGGGAATGTGGGGGTCACAGACAGTGTGGGTCTGGCCAGAGCGCCAAGTGGCAAGGCAGACGGGTCTGCCACGTCTTCCAGGCTGGCGGGTGCTGGGCGAAGTCACGCTGACAGGAAAGGAGGAGGAGGAGGCCTGGGGATGCCTGCACAAGGAATATTCACAACTCCACAGGCCAAAGGGTGGAGCGGAGGCTGAAGCTGCCCAGCCTTGTGGGACCAGCATCAGTAATACACCCCCCGTCCCCCCCCCGTCCCCCCCCCGTCCCTGTTCTGTACCAAGAAAACTGTCAGCTTCAGAGTGAGGCTGGGAGATCGGACAGTTGTGAGCGAGACAGGGTTTCCTAGGTCGACCTTGGACTCTCTATGTCGCCAACGGTGACCCCCTGCCTCTGCTTTCCAAGAGCTGAGATTACAGGTGTGGACCACCATGCTGGGCGCGGCAGGTGGTTTTGACTGACACAGGGGTCCGTAGGCAGGTGTCAGGTCTGTGGCTGTCATTCAGACATCCCCTAGGTAGCCTTTCTCTGTGTTGAGCAGCTCAGCCCTACACTTCAAGGCTGGGGGGGCGGCGGGGGAGGGGGGGTTGACCAGGGGAGCAGGTGGTGGGCGGCGGGGGAGGGGGGTGACCAGGGGAGCAGGTGGTGGGTGGCACTCACCATATTTAGCAGCTTTTGATGCAGCCAGGGATCCAGGGACTGTGAGGAAAAAAAAAGAAAGGGAAAGAGAGGTCTGCTGCTGAGCTCTGTACCTGGGAATTCTGCTGCCTCTTCCAGGAAGCCCATCCTGACTTCTCCTACTTAGATCTTTTTTTTTTAAAGCCTGGAAACTCCATGGCACTCCAATCGTGAGGTCCTACTCGTAGATACAGGGTTCTAGTATTTAATCTTGACATTGTTCACCTAGGACTCCTTGAGGGCCAGCTTTGTGTTTCTTTCCTTCATCTCTCTCTGTCTTCTTTATGCCCAGTATAAAGGCTGGGCCCAGAGCGAGGCTCAGCGACCACATGACGAAGAACTGGGGTTCCTAGTGGCCCCTTTTTCTAGAGTAGTGATTCTCAACCTTCCCAGGGCTGCGACTCTTGAACACAGTTCCTTACGTTGTGGTGACCCCAACCATAAAATTATTTTGTTGCTACTTCATAATTTCACTACTGTTATGAAGTGTAACAAAGGGGTCACGACCCTCAGGTTGAGAACCACTGTTTTTTTTTTTTTTGGAAGGCTATCTGGACTGGCCCGGAGGAAGAGACTTCTACCTTTTCTTCTGTGGTTGTTGGGGGCTTTTGATCAGTCTGCAGCCTTCATACACTTCCCTCTAAAATCTCACACTCTGGAGTTGTTTGGCCGGTCCCTCCCTCACTGATTCCCCCACTCGCTCCATCCACCTTCGCTTGTTACTAGAAATGAAACCCAGGGCCTCACCCATGCTAGGCAGGGTGTTCTACCCTGAGCCATCTGGTCAGCCTCTTATGGAGGAACTCTAGTCAGATGCTCCGCCACTGAGCTACAGTACTAGATCCTGTTTGTTTGTTTTTTTAATTAATTAGTTCATCAATTTATTCATTCATTTATTTAAGATAGCACTTCACAAAGTTATACAGGCTCTCTATAGAGCAGGCTGGCCTCGGACTTGTAAGCCTCATGTCTCAGCCTCCCGAGTATCTCAGATGACAGGCCCCCTGCACTACCTACCTGGTACCCATTTGCTTTTGCCTGCTCAGGAACATCTAATGGATGCTTTGTAAGGACATAGGGATGGAGTCCTGGGATGAAGCAGGCCCTTTCTCTGAGCTCCAGGGTACTTTATCCAGTTCTTAGAATTCTCCTTACCTGCTCCAGCCCCAAATCCAGGGACACCTGCTCCAGCTCCAAATCCAGGGACACCACCAGCACCTGCCCCAAAGCCAGGGACACCAGCACCTGCCCCAAATCCAGGGACACCTGCCCCAAGCCCAGCAGCAGCCCCTGCAGAGAAGAGGAAGTTAGCAGTTGTAGCCAATAGGGCCTGTGTCCCTGTAGGGGTACCCTGCCTCAGGAGCTGAGTCAGGCCCCAAAGGAAGGGGTCCCCAAGGAGCAGCAGCCTCCTACCCAGCGTTGTCCTCATCTGCTGACTCACCCCAGAGTCCATGTTTATTATTATTATTATTATTATTGTTATTATTATTATTATTATTATTATTATTATTATTATTATTATTTTGAGATAGGGTCTCACTAAATAGTGTTGGCTGGTCTGGAACTATAGACCAGGCTGGCATCAAACTCATAGAGATCTACCTGTGGCTGCCTCCTGAGTGCTGGGATTAGAGGCGTGCACTTCCATTCCCAGCTTTTGAAGGAATCTATTTAATACTCTCCCTCACCCAAGGGTCTCATGTAGCCCAGGTTGGACTTGAACTGAAAGCCCTCTTGAATTTCTGGTCCTCTTGCCTCTATCTCACAATTGCTGGGATGGGATTACAGGCAAGCACCACCATGCCTGGTGCATGCAATGCTGGGTATGGAAGCCAGGGCTTCGTGCATTCTAGGCAAGTGCTCCACCAGCTAAACCACACCCTCATCCGAATCTCTGAAATTCTCCTAGTGACCTTCCGTGTGCCCTCATGCCATTGACTCCCACACTTGATACATAAGCTAAAGGAATCCCGGAAGTCACTCAGCTATCTCGAGAACCAAGACTTGAGCCCAGGTCTCCCTCTTGCTGGGTCTGTGTTTCCCAGCCCTCTGCTAGGTGCCATGGGGACCTAAAGACAGTAAGGATGTATCTGAGAGGTTGTTTCCGGTGGCCGTGTGTCCTGGCTACGTGGCTGGGGACAGGAGAGGGGGTGCACTCACTGTACTGGGCTTTGGCGGCTGCCTTAGCAGCAGATTTGGCGGCAGCCGGCGTCCCTGCTCCTGAAGAGAGAGGAAGGACATTGAAGATGGCGCCCATGGAGGCTTCAGGGAACCCCCAGACCCACCCACTCATTCACCATAGCTCACCAATACCACCAGGTCCAATGCCGATGCCGGGACCAGCTCCAATACCAGTAACACCACCAGGGCCAACTCCACCAGGAACTCCACCCACACCGACTCCACCAGGAACACCACCAACGCCAGGGCCCAAACCTACAAGAGAAGGAACAGCTTCTATAATCATGGAGCTTATCTATAATCATGGCCCAAAGAAAGAGGGCAGGAGCTGATGAAGAGTCCACAGCTATGAGTTAGGAGCTGTGGGTTCTCTTCCTAGCCCTGGCAAAGACTAGCTGTGTGATCTTGGGGCAGATACTATCCCTTGCTGGGCTTCTTTTTGCTCCTCTGTAATAAAAGTCAGAAGTAAATTTAGTAGTTTGTAACCTTTTGAAGGACAGGGACACCTTGGAGGCTTGCTTAAGGATGATGAAGGACAAGCAGTTTATTTTGGTTGTTTGTTTTACTTTTTGCTTTTTTAGTACTGGAGAGTGAATGGGAGGCTTTGAACATGCTAGCCAAGTGTTCTACCACTGAGCCACGCCCCAGCCCCTCACTGGGGGATTCTATGCAGGGGCTCTACCACTGAGCCACACCCCAGCCCCTCACTGGGGGATTCTAGGCAGGGAATGTAGCCCCTCAAGGGGATACGGCTGGACTCTGCCTAGCTTGAGATTCAGAAGAGGACCAGCCCTAGTTGGACTTGGGGAACCAGGCGCTTTTAGAAGTAGGCTGAGGCAGGGTCATGGAGGGGTTGGCAGGCTTACACTGCTAAAAGGGAGAGGGCAAGCTAAAAGCTATGAGAAAAGCCCATACTCAGGGCTTGGGGTGTGGCTCAGTTGGTAGAGTGCTCACCTAGCATGCTGGAAGCCCTGGGTTCCAGCTCCCAGCACCGCACAATCAAAGTTTGGGGGCACATGCCTGGAATCCCAGCATATGAGAGCACACGAGCAGGAGGAACAGGAGTTCAAGGTCACCCTTAGCTCCTCAGCAGGAGATGTGAGAAGGCTATGGTCTGGGGTCGAAGGTCAGGTACAGATGGGAACAACTTACCATACTGGCCCGCTTTGGCGGCTGCCTTGGCGGCGGCGGCAGCAGCTGCAGCTGCAGGGGTACCTGCTCCTGTTTGGATAAAGGGAGCATAAGATGATGTCCAATATCCCCTCCTCATCTTTACCACCCCTTCCAGAGTCCACCATGGGTATCCCTCTCTGGGTACCACGCCTCACACTGGAGACAGACAGAGAAGGGTGCTGAGGTGGGTGGCTGGGCTTCAGACAGTGCTGCTGACGCCCCCTGCTGGCAACCTGGACATGTCCCTGTTTTGCTTGGGCTTCAGCGAAGAGCTGAGAGGTGATTCTAGCCCTGTTTGGGATGCTCTTAAGTACAAAATTCCTAGCAGCACCTGTACCCCAAGTAATTGTAGGAAATGAGCCCTTCCTTATCTTTTATTTATTTATTTTTAAACACATGTGCACACACACATTTACAAATGTTTTATTGGGGATTTAACTAAGGAAGTATTGAATATACAGATCTGTTTTGGAGCATTTGATTTTTTTTATTTTTTTAGGTTTTTCAAGACAGAGTTTCTCTGTGTAGCTTTGTGCCTTTCCTGGAACTCACTTGGTAGCCCAGGCTGGCCTTGAACTCACAGAGATCCGCCTGCCTCTGCCTCCTGAGTGCTGGGATTAAAGGCGTGAGCCACCACCACCCGGCGCATTTGATTTTTTAACAGGTTTCTTTGTATAAATGAGTACAAGAATCACACTATTCATACAAGTCCTCCTTATCTTCTCTCTCTCTCCTTTTTTTTTTTTTTTGGTGTTTTTTCAAGACAAGGTTTCCCTGTTTAACAGCCCTGGCTGCTCTGGAACTCGCTTTGTAGGCCAGGCTGGCCTCAAACTCACAGAGATCTGCCTGCTTCTGCCTTCTGAGTGCTGGGATTAAAAGTGTGTGCCACCACACCTGGCTACCCTTGTCTTCTTTCTGATTGCACTTTGTACTTTGAGGCAGGGTCTCTCGCTGAACCCAGAGCCTGCTGTTCCAGCTGTTCTAGCTAGCCAGCTCGCCCTGGGGAGTCCCCGTCTCTCCTCCCACATGCTAAGATTACAGGCAGGCCGCCATGTCCACTGGCTTTTATGTGGTTTCCGGGGATTCAGCCTCTGGTCCTTACACTTACTGCAATGCAGATGCTCATGTCCCCGTACCATCTCCCACGCATCCTTTCGCTTTCCTTTTAAAATTCACACTTGTTTATTTATTTGTGTGTGTGCATGCTCACATGCTCCCCAGCACACATTTGGGGGTTAGAAGGCAACTTGTGGGAATCATTTCTCTCATTCTGACATGTGGGGGTTTCAGGATTTGAACTCAGGTTGTCAGGCTTGGCTGCAAGTGCCTCTACCCACCGAGTGCCCCTTCTTTCTTTGCAGTACCGGGAATGAACCCAGGCTCCTCTGCATGCTCAGCAAACACTCTACCCACCACTCAGCCACACTCCCAGCCCTAGCTCCTTTCTGAAAGAAACACAGAAGGGCAGTTTTCTCCTGGGTGTCGGGGGAGGGATACAGAAGAGAAATCTTCCGATGGGAGAACAACAACTAGGGCGTCCTTGAATGCCAAGGTCTTCGAATCATCTCCCTTTGACCTCTGACTGGTGTATGGGAAAGGACCTAAGGTCACCTGAGTGAAGGGTCTTCTGTTGGTAAGGAACTAGAAATACCTCAGAGTAAAAGGCATGTCACGTCACTCCACTCTGGGTGACCCAGGGATCTCCCACAGAGCTAGCTGAGTCTCCCACAGCATGGAGAGGCTTGCCAGAGATCAGCAACTGGGTCCCTACAGAGTGCTCCCCCTCACTCAACTACTTTAGGGGAAATGGTCCCCTCTTCCCCACTCAGTTCTGGGGTCAGTTTTCCTATCTGTAAAATGGGGTCAGTTTTCCTATCTGTAAAATGCCAAGCCCCAATCCCATAAGACCATACAAGCCCATCTCAGGATGGGGAACACAGCTCACCTGGCACTCCCCCAGTGCCCGGTACACCTGGTATTGCTCCTGCTCCTGCACCTGGCACCAGGCCTCCCAGGCCTCCCAGGCCTCCGGCTCCACCAGCACCTGGAGGAGAGAAGAATAAACACCAGTGTTCACCTCATCCATCCATCCATCCATCCATCCATCCATCCATCCATCCATCCACCCATTTATCCACCGCCACCCACCCAACCACATGTATATGTGTATGTATGTATGGATAAATGGAGAGGGAGGTGGGGGGCAGGATTGCCTAGCATCTTCAACACACTCCTTTGGAGTGAGCTGGTGAACAAGGTACCAATAGTCTGAATAGCAAATGGCCATGGTGGAAGAGCTGAGCGTGCCTTAGAAGGCAGATGGGGGCTGTGGATTTGCATCTTGGCCCTGGAGGCCCAAGTGTGAGGTTGCTCTGCCCTCGCTTAGAGCCTAGGCTCGAGAAGGGCATCGGACAGGGCAACGTTACTCACCATACTTGGCAGCTTTGGCGGCAGCAGCAGCGGCTGCTTGGCCTGCCCCTGCAAGGAAAAGAGAAGAGCAGGTGGGTACATGGATAGATGGGTCAAAAGGGCGGAGTAGTGGGGGGACAGGTGGTCAGGCAGGCAGGGGAGTAGTATGTAGTTAGAAAGATGGATGGATGGGTGTGTGAATAGATTGATGGATGATATATACATGGAGAGATGGATAGGTAAATGGATGGATACACAGATGGCTGGATAGACATATGTGTATTTGTATGGGTAGATAAATGGATGAACAGGAGATAGATGATGCATAGATGTGTAGATAAATGAGATGACTAGGTGGATGGATACATGGATGAATAGGCAATAGATTAATGGGTAGATGGATGGATAAATAGACGAGTGGATGGATAACGGATAGATAGATAGATGGTTGGATAGATGGATGGACAGATAGATAAATGGGTGGATTGATGGATAGGTGGAAAAATAGATGGATGGGTGCTCTTTTGCCTGGATTGCTGCTGAGCAATGACCATAGCTTTCCCTGCCCTTAAAGGCTATGAAGATTACCTCTCCCTTCCATAGCACACTCAAACCCACATCCACTCTCCAACGCCCTGCATGACTCGAGACCCCTGCTCCTTCTCCCCCAGCTTCTCAAAGATAGAACTAAAGCTCACGGGGAAGAATACCTCCGAGTCCAGCTCCAGCTCCAACACCATAGCCAGGAAAGCCCCCAGCACCAACTCCATATGTTGGAATGCCAACTCCACCTCTGCCTCCTGTGGAGGAGAAAGAATCCAATGAAAAGAGACTCCTGTGAGGCTGGGCAAACTCTGGAAGGATGCTCATTGGCTGGGAGAAAGGATGCGATGTATGCTTCCTTTAAGCTGGTCCCTGAGGACAGGAAACTGGGGTTCCTGGGGTCCCGGACCAGTCTCCTCCATGAAGTATGAGTCTTCTCTGGTTCTCTTCCCTAGGTGTGTGGGGAAGCATCGCTTTGTTATGGAGAAGTGAGTGGTTTTACTTCTGTCGTTTGAGAGGACTTTAGCCACAGCATGGAAGGGTAGGGACACTATATAGACTGGGGATGCCATCCTGGGATGGCCCTATCGCTCAGCAGCATGGCTTCATGGTTGGAGACAACTGGAGAGACACAATCTATCCTGGGATCCAATGGCTCCAAGTAGCTCTGTTTGAGACTTTCCCTGGGCCAGCGGAAGCCGGTACAGGGATGACCAGGGCACTCACCATATTTGGCAGCTTTGGCAGCAGCTTTGGCAGCAGCAGCTGGTGACACAGCCCCTGGGGAGATCAAGAGGGACAGGGATCAAGACTGCTCAGGAGAGAATGGAGGAGAGATGGTCAACGTATACCTCTCTGTCTACCTGTCTGTTACTCCATCTTTGTTTATCTGTAGAGCTGAGATACTTGTTCATTCATCCATTCATCTTCTATCCCGTCTCTGTTTATCCTTCTGCTGTCTGTCCTTAGATCTCAGTCCACCCACCTACCCATTAACTCTCTGTCCATTTGTAGATTGATGGATAAGGAAGATAAGTAGATGGATAAATGTATGCATGGATAAATGGATAAATGGAAGGATGGAGGAATGAGTAGATGGAAACCCATGTATCTATCACTTAGTCACCTGCTGTTGTATCCATCTCCCCATCAGCTTACCCACCCATCTGCCTGTCCGTCTATCAATAGCCTACATACCCACCTGCCCATGTACTCATCAGCTTGTCAATCAGCCTGCCTATCTGTCTCTCCATCACCTTAGCCACCTACTTGCTCCTGCATCCATGCAACCATCCATGCATGCACCCTAGTATCGATGTATTTATTCCTGCATCCATTCTTCAAAGCACCTATGTAGCTTCCTACCTGCATGCCTATCTGCTTTTCCATCTACTGATGCATCTTTCCTCACTACTCTTAGCCCATGTATTCACTCATTTTTATATCGATTCAGCCTCTGCTCACTCTCTCATTGGTCAGTTTAACTGCTCATCTACACGACCACTTCTATGGCCACCCACTTAACCATTTACAAATCTGTCCACTGACTCATCTATCTCCCCTTTACTGAGAGAACCTACTTAGCTAAGGATGGGGGCATATTAATGAAAGGCATGGTTCCTGCCTCGGCAGCACACTGTCAGTTACGAGGGAAGTTGGAGAGGCTGCTGTTGCTGGAAGCTAGTTAGAAGGTTGTCATAGTCCAAAAAAGGAGGGGATTAGACTTGGTCAAGAGTATGTATAGAAGAATGAATGAATAAGACTTAGGGAGCACTCAAAGTCTTGGCAATACTCTATATTGCACACACACACACACACACACACACACACACGCACACGCACACGCACGCACACACGCACGCACGCACGCACGCATGTGCATACGCACACACAGAACCCAGCTTACCTGGTCCACCCACAATGCCTGGGCCTCCGATACCAGGGCCCCCAACACCTGGGATGCCACCAACACCAACACCTGGGATGCCACCAACACCTGGGATCCCAACACCTGGGATCCCAACACCTGGGACCCTAACTCCTGGTCCACCAGGTACTAAGCCTCCAGCAGCTCCTGTAGATGGAAAGAGGATTGTCTCAGACTGAGCCTTGTGGGGACCTCTGCAGGCCTCCCAGGGCAGATGTATAGGTCAGCATTGAGACCACAGTCCAGATGCTGAGTGCAGCATCACATGCAGATGGGTTGGTGATTTCTCTACAAGGATCCAACTCATCAGAGAGCTGGAGATGGACTAAGATGGAGCCCAGAGAGACCTCTAGTTTGGATATGTAGCTGGGAAGAACAAAATCAACTCCAGAGCAAAATCAAAATATCTGCTATAGGCACCTAGGCTGTGGGTTTTTTTTTTTTTGTGTGTGTGTGTGTTTGTGTTTTGTTTTTGTTCTTTTGTTATCATGTTTTATTTTGCAGTATTGGGAATTGGAACCAGGACTTTGCACATGCTACCACTCTACCACTGAGCCACACCCCAGCCCCTCACTGGGGGATTCTAGGCAGGTGCTCTACCACTGAGCCACACCCCAGCCCCTCACTGGGGGATTCTAGGCAGGGGCTCTACCACTGAGCCACACCACCCCAGCCCCTCACTGGGGGACTTCCAGGCAGGTGCTGTATGGCAGCATCTCTTCCTCTACAAAGTCCATGCAGAGTAAGAGCTTCCTTCCAGGTAGAGTGACCAGGATGGACAAAAGCTTCCCTTTGGAGAAGATCAGAGTGCCCTAGGTGATCAGAGGCAAAGTCTCCCCCTCTTCATGGCTCTCCCATGTTCATGCAGAGCCCCAAGCCTGCTGCTTCTCAGGGGACACTCACCATACTTAGCAGCCTTAGCAGCAGCCTTTGCAGCAGCTGCTGCTGCGGGAGTCCCGGCGCCTAGGAAGACAGACAGGCCCAGAGGGTGAGGCTCTGCCCCCGTGGCTCCCCCGAAGACACCTCCACCCTCCAGCTGGGAGAAACATTACCTGCAATGCCTCCAATCCCGGGAATCGCTCCAGCACCACCAGGAATGCCAGCCCCTCCAACACCAGGGAGGACTCCAGCTCCTCCAGCACCTGCTGGGACAGAGAGGGCACCATGTGGCTCCCTGGAGCTGCTTCTGGGGCCAGAAAGGAAGGCTCCAGCGGTGCCAGCATGGTGTGTGTGTGTGTGTGTGTGTGTGTGTGTGTGTGTGTGTGTGTATGAGTGTACTTGTGTATGTACATGAGTGTCAAGGCCGAAGTTAATCTTGAGTACATTGCCTCCAGAATTTTTTTCTTTTTCCCCTCTCTCACAGGTATGTACATGTATATGCATGTTTTTCCATGCATGCAGGAGCACATGCACGTGGGTGATCATGCATCTGTCTGTGCATGCATGCAGAGACCCAAGTTTGATGTCGGGGGATCATCCTTGATGATCTTTTACTTTATTCATCCGGGCAGACTCTCCCAATCAATATGGCTAGTCTTACAATGTGGCCTGACTCTGAGGAATTTTCCGTCTCTGCCTTCCTTGGCTGGAATTACAGGTGGGCCATTGCATCTGGCATCTCTGTGGGTTTCTGGGTGGGTGTGTGAGGGATCCGAACTCTAGTCCTCATGCTTACAAAGCAAGCACTTTAACCGCGGAGACATATCCCCAGGCCCCGTCTTGATTTCTGAGACAGGGTCTCTCACTTTTACCCGGACTGTGCCGGCTAGCCTGGCTGGCCAGTGAGTCCCAGGTACTCACCTGTCTCCACCACTCCGGCGCTCCCTCGCCTGCCTTTTTAATGTGGATTACGGGGCACGGGACTCAGGACCTCATGCTTAGGTAGCAAGCACTGTGCCGACTGAGTTATCTCCTTAGGCCCCTTACTGACTGCTTTTGTGAGACAGGGTCTCAACGAGGTAGCCCAGGCTGGCCTTGAACTCTCAATCCTGCTGCTTCAGCCTCCTGGTGGGATGCTGGCTTTTTACCCATCATCCTCTCGCCCAGAAACAAGCCTCAGTATCTCCAGATGGGCTTGTTTGGGAAGGTTCCTACCCCAGAGTTCTTGGGTTTGCCCCCAAAGTGTTCGTTTTGACACGCTTATTAAGGGAGTCCAGTGTTCACAGACAAATCTCCTTCTAATCACTGCTACATACCGAGAAACCACAAGCTCCGTTCCTTGGGCCAGAGGGGCCCCCAAAGGAATGCTGAAGGCTTCCTTTCCCTGTGTTCCAAAGACTCAGCCAAATTCATAATCCAAGTGTCTGGCCGCCCGGCTCTGGCAGCCCCTCTCTCCAGGCTCTCCAGCTCCCATTTCCCAGCTATTCCCACCAAGCCCCGTTTGCCAAGGGGCCTCTCTCTGTGCCTGGAGAAAAGCCTGGGGCCCTCTACAGGGCAGGATCAGTTCTTCCTCTAACTTCTGCATCCCTCCCCTCAGCTGGTAGGGTCCTCTGTCCTCACTCCCCCTGACCTGGAAACAGGAAGGCCTCCTGGGTTGGGGAGAGAGGAGAGGACTTTGGCTCTAGTGAGCTGACCTCCATCTGAAGCAGGAAGAAGATGCCCACTCTGTCCACTGCAAGGACATGGAACTGCCACACCACACTCCCATATCCACAGCTAGGCTGTCCAGGGGATTGTGCGCTTGGGAAAGGGTTACATTTTTGTAGTGTATGTGAAATAAATGGATAACATTAAAAAACTCTTATACAGGTACTGCCTATATTTCTCTCTCTAATCACCGTCACGCTCATCTTTATGCTTGGGTGCCTCCTTCCTCTTTTATGTTTTGAGAAGGGCCAAAGGGCTTCATGTAGCTCAGGATAGCCTCAAACTTGTTATGTAGTGAAAGGAAGGCTTCAAACTTCCAATCTGCCTGTCACCCTGCCCCTCCTCCCCCCCAAATGCTGAGTCCTCACACTCCGTTCTTTCTCTCTGACCCACAGGGCAAATGCCACCTGTATGCTAAGGCCTTGAATGATGGGTTAGCTTCCTTCAAGATGTTTCCCTCACCCTCCCCATGGAGAAATAATGGCTTGCAGGCCCGTGTCCACACCCCTTGAGATGGGTGGGTGGAGAAAGGGGTGATGGGTGCAGGAAAGGAAGGATGTAGGAATGGAGAGAGGAAGGATCAGGGAGGGATAGAAGGAGGCATAGACGGAAGTGTGGTTGGAGGATGGAGAGTGGACAGAGGAGGGTGGGTGAATGGGTAAGAGAGATGGCTGGAGGGATGGATGGATGTGTATATGTGTGTGTAGTTAGGGAAGGGGCAGGTGTGGGAGGAAGATGGGTAGGATTGATGGATGAATAGGAGATGGATGGAGGGACAAGGAAGAGAAGGAAAGATGGGTGGGTGGATGGACTGAAGGAGGGTGATGATGAAGGAAGGATGAGTGAGAGAAGAGTAGGGGATGGAGGGAGGGATGAAGGATGAATGGAGGGGAGTGATGAACAAGGGAGAGGTGGAAGGGAGAGGTGGAGGGATGGGTGGAGGTGGGATAAGGGAAAGAGGGAGGTGTGGAGCAATGGATAGAGAGAAGGAGGGATGAATGGGTGGAGAAGAGTGACTGAGGAACAGAGGGGTTGATGGGTGGGTAGGGTATGGATGGATGAAGGAAGGGACGGAGATATGGATGGATTGGTAGAGGGATGGAGGGAAGGAGAGGGAGAGCATTATGTATGGGTCATGTTGAAAAGGGTGATAAGAAGGAGACACAGAAATCATCTGGCTTGTTTTTCTTCTAACCATCGCAGGATGGGGGAGTTGGGGGCCTGGAGGCTGGCAAGGGTCTCTAGAAAACTCACCATATTTCGCTGCTTTAGCTGCTGCCGCCGCTGCCTGGGATCCAACCCCTGGAAGAGGGGAGGTGAGAGGACCCTAAGCACGGTGCTGGTGTCCAGGTATCTCCAGAGTCCCATGCTCCCAGTCCCACAGACACCCAGATGTAGCTGGGGGCTTCTTAGCCAGTAAAGACCAAAGAGCTTTTCCAACCCAGATCAGGGTCTAGGCTTGGCCCAAGGTCTTCATGCTGGATGGGTAAGCTTGTGTTTTGGAGAGTTCCTGGCGCTGGGGGGGGGTATTGGTGTCCCTTTGCCTGGAAGCAGATGAGATTCCCACCCCCTTACCTGTCCCTGTTGGGTAGCCAGCCTTGCCGCCTGCACCAGCCACTCCTGTGAAGAAGATGCTTGGTTGTCACTCACACAGACTTTGACACTCTGCCCTCCCCATTTCCACTAAGCTGGAGTCTCCTCCCATCACCTCCAACAGAAGCGTATACAGATACAAGAATGCATAGGGGACACCATCCCATTTTACAGACAAAGATATTGAGTCTTAGACAAGGGATAATGGCTGGCTCAAGGAGTTGTGATAAGCAAGAGGGCCAGGACTGAATGCTGGGCCAAGTCCTCCGTATCAGTCTTTGTTCTTTGAGAATTTTTATTCTGGCACCTTGCCCCTTCTCCACTCTCTTGGCTTGGCTGGGCCTCAGTACCCTTGCTAGGCCCATAGAGCTGGAAAGGCTCAGAACACCACAAATCCATGAGGGTCTTACTTACCATAGGGCAACTTCCCATTGGTGTAGGGCAGTCCATAGCCACCTATGGACAGAGCAAGGGATGGATGGAATGAAGGATCAGTGCGTAGATGGAAAGTGAGAAGAGACACAGGGGTGGGAGGAAGGGGTAGGTAGAGTATGTGGGTGGATGGAGGGATGGATGTATAATGCAGGAGAGGAGGGTGGATGGAGAGATGAATTGGTATCGGGAAGAAGTGATGGATGGGTGAATGGAAAGGCATAGGCAGGATAATGGAGAGATAAATGGGTAGGAAAGGTGATGAATCCCCAGGGAGGAATGGGTGGAGAGAAAGGGTGATGGATGGATGGATGGATGGATAGATGGACAGATGGACGGATAGATGGACGGATGGACAGATGGACAGATGGAGGGAAGGAGGGATAGATGGTGAGGAAGGGGTGATGGAGAGATGGGGGAGACGCCTTGCTCATCTCCCATCTACCTGAATGGACAGACCTCCCCCCTCCACAGGAGCTGTAACACCCTCTTGAGGATCATCAACTGTTAGCAAAGTCTATCAGGTAGAGCAGGAAGAAGACACCCGCTCCTTTCCAAACCTCAGTCCCAGCGTGGTCCCGGGATCTGAGTGTCCACCTTGAGCGCATGCTCCCCACAGGGGCTGCTGTCTGGACTGACGGCTGCGGCAGAGGTGCCGGATAGCTAGACATAGTAGCTACAGTGTGACTAGGGTGGGTTTCCCCTTCTCTTCTCCATTCTTTCTTGATTTTGTTTTGAGGTAGGGTCCCATTCTGTAGCCCAGGCTGGGCTTCCAGCTCATTGTGTAACTCGCTAGTAGCCCAGGCTGGCCTTGAAACTACATAATCCTCCTGCTTCCAGCTTCCAGAGTGCTGGGGTTATAATCCTAGTCCAACCATGCCTGGCTTTAAGTGGTAAGTCTTGTAATTTGTGTGTGTGTGTGTGTGTGTGTGTGTGTGTGTGTGTGTGTGTGTATGTGTGTAGGCACGGATATCACTCTGTGTGTGTGTGTGTGTGTGTGTAGGCATGGATACCACTGTGTGTGTACATGTTTGTGTGTGTGTGTGTGTGTGTAGGCATGGATACCACTGTGTGTGTGTACATGTGTGTGTGTGTGTGTGTGTGTGTGTGTGTGTGTGTGTGTGTGTGTAGGCACGGATACCACTGTGTGTGTGTGTGTGTATGTATGTAGGCATGGATATCACTGTGTGTGTGTGTGTGTGTGTGTGTGTGTGTGTGTATGTGTGTAGGCATGGATACCACTGTGTGTGTATACATGTTTGTGTGTGTGTGTGTGTAGGCATGGATACCACTGTGTGTGTGTACATGTTTGTGTGTGTGTGTGTGGTGTTGTTTGTGTGTGTGTGTGTGTGTGTGTGTGTAGGCACGGATACCATTGTGTGCAAGTGGAGTTCCTATGACAACCTCAGGTATGGGTCCTCACCTTCCTCTTATCTAAGGAAGGGTCTTTGTTGTTTGCTGTTGTGTACAGCAGGGTCGCTGGCCCATGAGCTTTCAGAGTCTCCTGCCTCTGCCCCCATCTCATCATAGGAGTTCTGGGATGACAGATACACGCTGCTGCAGCTAGCTGTGTGTGGGTTCTGGGGATTTGAACTCAGGTCTTTACACTTGTGCAGGAAGAGCTTACCCACTGACCCATCTCCCTCCACCCCGACCAAGCCTCTTGAAACCTAACTCCGGCTTACCTGGCAGCTTCGGGGCTTTGATGGGGTAACCCAGGGGGACACCAGGCTGCTGTCCCCCAAAGGGCCCGACACCTGCAAGGACAGAGAGAGTGAACCAAAGCCCTGGGCTCCCGTGGCGGCCTCTTCTCACCCCCTGCCCATCAGTCCACTCTGCTCACGTGGAGTGAATTCATTCCTCACGGCACTCTGGAACTGTCCTGCCTAGAGGGGCCTCCCTGTCTCTCTGTCAGGGGTCTGAGAAGCACTCCCCAGTGATACCGATTGGCGGGAGTCGAGAGACACGCCCTACACTCATCTGTGCCGACCTTAGGCAGGGCTGGGTGTCTCGTTTCGTTTTGGATCCACATTGATGGAGTTTGGGTTAGAGCAATGGTTCTCAACCTTCCTAACGCTGAGACCCTTTAATACAGTTCCTCATGTTGTGGTGACCCGCCCCCCCACCACCATAAAATTATTTTCATCGCTACTTCATAACTGTAATTTTGCTGCCGTTATGAATCAGAACACAAATACTGACATGCAGGACATCTGATAAGTGACCCCTGTGAAAGCGTCATTCAGCCCCCAGAGGGGTCACAACCCATAGGTTGAGAACCACTGGGTTAGGCGACCATGGCCCAGGACTGATGACACTTTGGGCAGAAGCCTGGTTTTTGATGCTTTTTCTTTTTTAATTTTCAGAACGTGGGTTCTGGGGATTGAGCTTAGGTCCTCAGACTTGTATGTGATAAGCACTTGCTCAAGCCTTGCAGTGACAGAGCTGAAGGAGATGGAGCAGGTATGGCTAGGCTTCCGGGTGTCTAGCTCACTCAGGGAGAGCAGCTTCAACTCACCTGGGATTCCAGCAAAAGCACCACCTCCACCTGCAAAGACAAAGAGCTGTCACTGCGGCCCAGGGCTGAGTGTGCAGGGCTTCTTTTGTTTATGCTGGACAAGAGATCTACCACTGAGCCACACCCCAGCCCCTCCCTGGGGGATTCTAGGCAGGTGCTCTACCACTAAGGCTCATCCTGCCCCCATTCATTCATTAGTTCTTTGTTCTCATTTTATTAATTAATTAATTAATTAATTTATTTATTTTTGAGACAGTGTTTCTCTGAGTAGCACAGGTTGCCCTGGAACTTGGTGATCCACCTGCATCTGCCTCCCAAGTGCTGGGATTAAAGGCATATACTACCATTGCCTGACTCACTAGGGGTTTCTAAGCAGGTACTCTACTACTGAGCCATACCCCTCGGCCCTCTTTTTACTTTTAATTAGCAACAGTGGCCCACTAAGTTGTGGAGGCTGGCCTTGAACTTTCAAACCTCAGACTCTTGAGTTGCTTGGGATTATAGGCCTAGGTCACTAGGCCACGGTTACTCTGTGGGCTTTCTGAGCGCCATTCTGCCCTTCCTTGCCACAGAAGCAGGGCTGGCTGGGACATAAGAAGGACCTCCCTGTCCCCACAGGAGTCCCCCAGTAAGCCTAGAATCCCAAGGTTTCCCTTACACGCAGGCCAGTGCGCTGTGCAGGCTGACAGAGGGTCCTCCCTGGCCCCCAGCACAGGTGCCAACACATACCTGGAGCCTTGGCCTTGACTCCTGTGCCGGTGGGAACTCCGGGGAGCACCCCCACACCTGGGAACCGAGCTCCTGAGTGGGCAGAGACATGGGTGACAGTGAGGGGAGGGGTACTCTGCTTGGCAAGCCCTGCCCACCTGAGGCCTCTTAACCAATCCATCTCAGTGCTAATGGCCAGTCACAGGCGGGACTCACGGGGCAAGGAAAGTAAGGACCAGTTTGTGGGGACCTTCTTCCTCTGTGTGGCTCAAGCTGAGAGGATCCTCTCTCTCTCTCTCTCTCTCTCTCTCTCTCTCTCTCTCTCTCTCTCATCTATCTATCTATCTATCTATCTATCTATCTATCTATCTATCTATCTATTATTTCTTGGTGCTGTGAGTTGAATCCAGGGCCACAAATATGTACTAGCCCCTCACTGGGGGATTCTAGGCAGGTGTTCTACCACTCACACAGCCCCTCACTGGGGATTCTAGGCAGGAGCTCTACCACTGAGCCACACCCCAGCCCCTCACTGGGGGATTCTAGGCAGGTGTTCTACCACTGAGCCACACCCCAGCCCCTCACTGGGGGATTCTAGGCAGGTACTCTACCCCAGTCACACCCCAGCCCCTCACTGGGGGATTCTAGGCAGGGCTCTACCACTGAGTCACACCCCAGCCCCTCACTGGGGATTCTAGGCAGGTGCTCTACCACTGAGTCACACCCCAGCCCCTCACTGGGGGATTCTAGGCAGGTGCTCTACCACTGAGTCACACCCCAGCCCCTCACTGGGGGATTCTAGGCAGGTGCTCTACCACTGAGCACCCCCACACCCCGCAGTTAGTGCTCTTCTTACTTTTTGAGACAGAGGCTGGCTAAGTTACCCAGGCTAGACTAGAACTTTTGATTCACCTATCTCAGCCATCCAAATGGCTGGGGTAGCATGCCTGTGCCACTAGACCTGGCTGGAAGATGTGACTCTTCATCCCAAATCCACTGAGTCCGATCTCAGCCTCGGTGGACCTCAACTGTAAGTTATAGAGCCATCGTGACCAAGCTTAGGAGAAAAGGCGTGGCGAGATCTATCGCCACACCACCCTGAATGTGTCTGATTGCAGAAGCTAACCAAGCAGGGTTGGGGTGAGTTAACGCTTGGGTGGGGGAGAGCATAGAGAGGCACAGCCAGTGTGACATGCCTCACAGTGGCTACCTCTCAATGGATTGGAATCTACCAGATGCCTCCCTCCTCTCCTGCCTCCCCTGGGGCTTGGCTGCCTCCACCAGGAAGGAAGGGGCGCTCTGTCATCAAATCCCTGAATCTGGGCTTTTGGGGGATTTCAGGAGGCCCTGCTGGATGGGGAGGTAGGTCCTGGCAGGGAAAGAAGAAGTGAGGGGCAGTTCTCAGGGGGTGTCCCGGAGGGCAGACTTCCTGGGCGTGCCTATGCCTGGTGACTCAGGGCTTTTGGGAAAAAGCTGGCTGCCCTACACTAGGGACTCCATCTGTCCTCGGAGGACTGGTTTTAAGGCTGTGATGAGGGTGTTGGCCTGGGGTGAGGGATTGGGTGGGGCTGGGGAAGCTGACCTTTGTTGCCAAGGACCTAATGTCCATTAAGTTGAACTTGGACACTTAGGCAAACAGTCACTGGCCTCAGCTGGTCTCAGATTTAGGAGGAGAGGGAGTCAGAGGGTACATCCCCAACTTCTTTCTTCCTTTCTTCCTTCCTTTTCTCTCTCTCTCTTCCTTCCTCCCTTCTTCCCTCTCTCTCTCTCTCTCCCTTCCTTCCTTCCTTCCTTCCTTCCTTCCTTCCTTCCTTCCTTCCTTCCTTCCTTCCTTCCTTTCAAATAGAGTCTTAGGTAGTTCAAGCTGGCCTAAAGTTTGTTATGTGGCCAAGGATGACCTTGAACTCTGGATTCTTCTGTCTCCACCTCCCAGTGCTGGCATTACAAGGGTGCATCACCATTTCTGGTTTATGAGGTGCTCTGGATGGAACCCAGGGCTTTGTGTATGCTAGGAAAGTATCTTTATTTTATGTGTATGGTGTTTGTCCTGGGTGCATGTCTGTACACCACATGCATGCCTGGTGCCCTTGGGGAACAGAAGAGTTAGAGATGATTGTCAGCGGCCATGTGGGTGCTGGGAATTTAACCCAGGGTTCTCTGGAAGAGCAGCCTATGCTCATAATCACTGGGCCACTCCTTAGCCTCCTTATTGTTTTTTGAAATAAGGTCATAGTAAGTAGCCCAGGCTGGCCTCAAACTTAAGATCCTTGTGCCTCAGCCTGCAAAGTGCTGGGATTAAACGCATGTCCCACCACACCTGGTTTATGTGACGCTGGGGATGGAATCCCTGCTAAATAAACCCTCTATCAACTGAGCTATGCCCCCAGCTCATCCTTCTTGTTCTCACCTGTGCCTGGGAGTACTCCGCCGGGGTATACACCCGGAAGACCAACACCTGGAGACAGACAAAAGGACAAGGAACCTTAGCAGAGGTGCGCTCATCCCACCAGACAGCGGCAACAAGCGGTCCTGGACTCGCAAGCCAGCGTGCCCACTGGGGCAGCTAGAGACAGAAACAGCCTGACCACAGCTCTCCCTGCCCCATGCCAGAGAGCCTGCAGCTCCTTCCGAGCACTGATTTAACCGTCTCCTGGAGCCTGCGTCCACAGCCTGTTGACGCAGCCCAGCCAGCCCACCTCAAGTCTAAAGGCTTCCAGATGTTCGCCTTGTATTTAACCTGAAGTCACTTCCTAAAGAGCATGGGGCCAAATGAGCACCAGATGGGGGGCCGCAGGATGCTGGGCTCCCCTCCAGCCCTACCGGGAACAGCTGTGGGCCCTTCTGTCCTGACTCAACATTTAAAACCTCAGTTTCCCCATCTGTGATCCAGAGCCTGTCTGTGAGGTCTCTTTGTGCTCCAAGATCATAGAAATTTTTAGAAGTCAGGTCAAGTCACCCAGCTCCATTGCCCAAACGGGTCTGCTGCTTTGGATCTGGCATGTGGTGTTCCCTTCATCCTCCAGCCTGTTGGGGACAGGGGTGGGGGCAGGCTCTGACCTCTGCAGACTCCTAGACCCTGACCTCTCCCTGACCTCTAACCTCCATCCCCCCATAGATTCTGCACTGACCGGGAACCTTTCCAGGCTTGACTCCGGCTCCGACTCCAGCTCCGACTTGCGGTACGACGGCACCTGAGCAGAAGGGATTGTAGAGCTGACACTACCCGGGCCTGCAGGCCCCACCTTGAGCGGACTCAGGTCCGGCCACCATACCTGTTGATACTCCTAAGCCACCAATGCCACCAATACCACCAACACCACCAGGGAGGCCGCCAACTCCAACACCACCAGGGACGCCACCAACTCCGACACCACCAGGAACACCACCAACTCCAACACCACCAGGGACGCCACCAACTCCACCAAGTCCCGCCCCTGCATATAGCCAGAAGCAGGAGAGGTCTGGAGTCAGACAGAGACTGTGCCTTGAGGGCCAGGTGTTAAGGTCTGGGCCTGTCACCGAACATCTTCAAGACTTGGGTGCAACTAGCTGCCCACATCATCTCTCCAGGGGAAGAGGATCCCCCACCTCCCACGCCAATTCTATCTCCTGGGTCTGGATGAGGATCCCCCCTCCCCCAATTCTATCTCCTGGGTCTGGATGAGGATCCCCTCTCCCTCAATTCTATCCCCTGGGTCTGGATGAGGGAGAATTCTCTGAGAATTTCAGAGTCTGGGAAAGCTAGGTGGCTGATGGAACTATCCCTAAAAAAACGCCACTCACCGGCTTTGGCGGCAGCTTTATAAGCCGCAGCAGCCCCCGCTGCTCCTCCAGGCACCAGAGCTCCTGCCCCTGGATAGGTACCTGCGGGAAAGGCCCCCAGACCTGTGGAGGAGAGTGTAACTGAGGTCCTGAGGTCCGGAACTGCCATGCTCAGTGGGAGCTGCCGAGCCTCAGCCCAGCCTGGACCCTTTCACTCAGGAAGAGATATTCAAGATTCTGTGTCCTCTGAAGGTGTCCAGTGTCACACGGCGGCCCCTGCTCACCAGGATGGGAGCATGTGTTAGAGCAGCGGTCCTCAACCCATGGGTCGGGACCCTTCTGGGGTGGAATGACCCTTTCACAGGGGTCGCCCAAGACCATTGGAAAAGAGGTATTTTACATGTGATTTTAAGTAGCAAAATTACAGTTGTGAAATAGCAATGAAAATAATATAGTGTGTGGGGGTCACCACACATGAGGAACTGTATTAAAGGGTCGCAGCATTAGGAAGGTTGAGGACCACTGTGTTAGAGGATGCGCATATGCCTAACTGCTCAGCTCAGCCTGACAAAGATGTGTGCATCTTTTTAGTTCTTGAGACAAAGAGTGGCTATATATGTACTCCAGGCTGGCCTGGAAATCATTATGTAGCTGAGGATAACCTTGAACTCCTTAATCCTCTGCCTCCCAAGGGCTGGGTTCCCAGGTACCTCACCACAGCTGGTTTATGCAGAGGGAAGCCAGAGCAGGCAAGCCCAGTCTCAAAATGTATGTATACATATGTAAATACATGTATATGTATATATACACACAAATGTATATGTATACAAATATATACATATACAAATATTTTGTATATATGCATAATATATGTATATTATTATTTACATATCTGAGAAAAGGTCTCAGTATGTAACTCTGGCTGTCCTGGAACTCCTTATGCAGACCAGGCAGGCCTTGAACTCACAGAGATCTTCCTGCCTTTGCCTCCTGAGTGCTGAGATTAAAGATGTCTGCTACCATGCCCAGCCTCAGTATTTTGGTTTTTTTTGAGACAAAGTCTATATAGCCAGGCTGGCCTGGGATTTGCTATGTAGTCCAGGCTGGCCTTGAACCTCATATCATTATGCCATGTCTCCTCAGGGCTAGTATTCTAGGCATGCACCACACCATTCCTGGTTCCCAGATTGCTCATATGCCTTTTCTGGTGGGCAGATCTGGGTCTTTGGGAGACGCCTCTCTCTAGTCTCATCTTTATATTACAACTATCCCCCTGGGCAGCTTCTTAGGAGCAGATGACATTGGTGTCATTCTTCATCCATGTTCTCATCAACACGTGTCTCCTGCTCTGTGCTCTGACTGCTGTTTATCCCAGGCAGGTGCCCTAGGCTGCGGTGAGAAGCGAGCATCTTGCTCAGGTGTTCACACTAACCTGCCCCGGGGCCAGCACCTGCGAGTCCTCCAGGGCCTGGGAAGAAGAGAGAGGAAGAGATGTTAAGGGTGTGGATTTCACAGCTGGGCTCCTTGTAAGATGGGTGTCATCATGGAATGGGGTGGGGGTGCGTGTCTAGGCTGGTCCCTATGTCTTTGGTACTTTGGTGGTGGAGGGTCCTGATGAATCTGAAACCATCACATGGTGATCAAATGTTACGTGTGGAGCTGACATGACTGTCTCTAACAAGTGTGATTAGCCTGTGCATCTCCTCGGATGCCTGGCAACTGGCAGGATCCAGCTGGTTGTCTATAAAGGCGGAAGTGGTCTGTAAGCAAACCCTCATCCCTCCCAGGCCAGCCTTGCTCCCATTGGTAGTTGCCACCCCAGGCATCTTCTCTGCTTCTTTGATGCTATGTCCTGACACAGACCCCTCCCCTCCCCCTGGATCTGTAAGTGTGTCTCTCCCCACTTCCTGCTTTCTGTGTTTTGAAACAGGGTCTCCTGTAGCCCAGGCTTGAGTCAAACTCGCCATGCATCTGAGGGTGACCTTGAACTTCTGATCCTCCTGCCTCTACCTCCCAAATGCTGGGATTTTAGGCAGTTACCAGAAAGCCTTGGAACTCAGGGCTTTATACACGCTAGGTTAGGGCTGTATGAACTGTGCCACATCTCCCATCCTGGAAGTCCTTCCCGTACTACATCTAGCCAGCCTTCCATCCAGAATCCTCCTTGCTAAGATTCATGAGAAGCCAAATGGGTCCTTCTGGCTCTCTCCTTTCCACATCTGGGCCCGATCACTGCTTCTCCTCCTCCAGGAGACATTCCACGGCCTTGGCCTTGACCGATGGGCTCAGTTAGGTTGGAGTTTTGGAGGCTTGCCTTGGCAGGTTTGTTTCCAATTATGGGAAAAATCTCTCTTGCCAGCACCAGCTCTGGTGGTGGGGTCTAGAGTTGTAGGGCAAAGTCCTCTAGGGACTCCCCAAAGCCTAGGGTCTGCTGAGCCCTGAGGAAGGGGTCTCCCTGGCTCTCATGGGATATTATCTTTCCTCTGACCGGCTTTCCCCACCATCCACTAACTGTATGAGGGCTGAGCATGTAGCTCAGTAGATAGAGTGCCTGCCAAGCATGTGCAAAAGACCATAAGACATACATATACATACATATATGCATGTATATATTGCAGACATCCATAGGACGGGTCTGGAATGAGCCATGTAGTATGGTATGGTGGTGGGCAGGGGCTGGGGCTGCCTGGATCAATCATTTCCTGGTCTCACCTCCCCGTTCCGTCCATAGCTTCTCTCAAAGCTTTAGTCCTGTTTTCTATGCTTGCAGAGGATAGGGGGCATGCTCAGATCTTTCCTGTCCAGTGGAGGGGCTGAGAGGACAAGACTGGACAGAAAGTAGGAAAGAATGGGGTGAAGTTGGTGGGGGCAGGCCTGGTCTCTACTGTCGCCAGCTTTTTACCGACAGCCAGTTTATTCCCGTCGCTCGCAAGCCTGTTCTCGATGTCTTTTGGACTCACCTGCTCCAAATGCTCCCAGAAGCCCAGCACCTGGAGAGAGGGAGAAAGAGTTAGAGTCAGATCCCAGGTGGGAGCCCAGAGCCTTACTAGCAAGTCCCCCCCAGTTACAAAGTTCTAGACTCAGATTCTGTTGCCCCTTCCTGTGGCCTGTGTAGATGAGGGAATCACCTTACCTTTTTTGAGCCTCACTTTCCCCATCTTTATTATTATTCTTAAAATGATAATGAAAAGATTTATTTATTTTAATTGTGTGGATTTGTATGTGTCTGTATATGGGGTATGTGCACTTGCTCACGGACACCAGAGGTGGCAGATCCCCTGAAGCTGAGAAGCTGAGATACAGGCCACTCTGGGCTGCCTGATAGGGTGCTGGGAGCTGAACTTGGGTCTTCTGTAAGAGCAGTATGTGCTCTTAATCACGGAGCCATCTCTCTAGAACCTTAAATGATAATCTTCAAAAGATTTGTTTATATCTTATATGGATGAGTGTCTGGCCTGCTTGTATGTGTGTGCGCCGTATGTGTGTAAGTGTTAGGTGCTGGTGACAGCCAGTAAAGGCAGTCGAATTCCCTGGAAGCAGGGTTACATGTGAGCTATCATGTGTGTGCTGGGAACTGAACCCTAGTCCTCTGCAAGATCATCAAGTGCTGTTAATTGCTGAGCCATCTCTCTAGTCTTCTCTACTTTTCTTTTGTGAGACAGGGTTTCATGTAGCTCTCGCCGGCCTTAAACTCAAGAGGCAGCCAGTATGGCTTGAACTCCTGACCCTCTGGTCCGTCCCTCTTGGTTGCACATGCCTCCATGCTTTATTATGTGGTGCTGGGGATGGAAGCCAGGGATCTTTGCATGTTAGTGCTCTACCAACTGAGCCCCACACCCAGCCCTAGCCTTTTTTTTTTTTTTTTTTTTTTTTTGAGAAAGGATCCCACTGTATAACCCTGGCTGGCTGGCTGGCTGGCCTGGAAACTTGCTATGTAGACCAGGCTGGCCTCAAATTCATAGATATCTGCCTATCTCTGCCTCTCAAGTGCTAGGGTTAAAGGCATATGCTCATTCTCTCTCTCTCTCTCTCTCTCTCTCTCTCTCTCTGTATATATATATTTTATTTTTTATTTTTTTCTGCTTTCTTGACTTAGTGTCTCACTGTGTAATTCATGCTAGCCTTGAACTTGCATATAGCCCAGACTGACCTTGAACTGGTGGCTTTCCTGCCTCAGTTTCCACAATACTTAACTCACTCTGTAGCCCTGGTTAAACTTGAACTTGTGATCCTCTGGCCTCTGCCTCTTGAAGGCTGGGATGACAGGCTTGTGTCACTACGCTCAGCTCTCTGCCCATCGATTTGTGGCTTTTCCCATGATCCCTGTCTTCTTGGGGGCCACAGAGCTTGTGAGCAGGAAGCGCCTACTGTGTGCAACCTGCCAGGGTGTCCCCTGGGTACTCATCCTGGCTCCTTCCTGTCCTTGCCTATACCCCTTGTTTGTAGTGGCTGGCCAGCCGGCTGGCCTCCAGCTGGTGCTCTGGGTGTGGGTAGTGCTGGCTCCCAGCTGCCTGGTCCCCCACTGAGAGCTCAGGCAGGGAGGGGCCAGCCTACAGCACCCACATGGAGGAGCAGCTGCCAAGCCACCCACCCTTGCTCCCAGGGGATTAATTGTTCCCAAACACGATCTGTACAATCCCTGCACCCCATCCCATCCTGCTTGGGCAGGCCCGGACATCCCTCTAGCCAGGATGTGGGGAACCTTCACAAGCCTGTTACAGACTTCAGTCTATCCCGAGGCCAAAAGGCGACCGTCGGAACTGAACCTAGTAGCACATGCCTACCATTTCAGCTACTCAGGAGGCTGAGGCAGGAGGATCTATATTTCAAGGCCTGTCTGGGCTCTATAGTTCAAGGTCAGCCTGGGCCACCTAGTGAGACCCTGTATGAAAATAAAAATAAAATGGCTCAGTGGATGAAGGCACTTGTCACTAAGCCTGAAGACGTGAGTCCCATTATGGGGACTGACGCGGTGGAAGAAGAGAATTAACACTCGGAGTCGTCTTCTGATCTCCTCAGGCACACTGTGGTGCATGCATGCTGCACCCATAATAAAATAAATATGCAAACCAGTAAATAATCGTCATTTTTGAAGAAATGTAAAAAGAGGTCCAGGGATGTAGCTCAGTGGCAGAACACTTGCATTGAACGTAACAGACCCTGAGTTCCATCCTTGGCACCACAAGGAGAATTAACAAGCCATGAGATCGCCTAGCCTTACAAAACTCCCAGTCCCCAGGTCCTAGCTTGCCCAGATGCCCCGTCCCTTTCCTCCCTGCTGGCCCTCACCCTGAAGTTTCACAACTCCTGTAGGCTTCCGTGAAGGGGAATCTGCTTCTCACACATTCATTAGTAGTTGGGTCATCTGTCATCAGGATTTTGTAAGAGCAGTTGGACATCTAAACTGTCCAGGAGCATGTGACTTTAAAGCCAGGGTGGCAGGCACTGGGTGGGGATGCATTTGCCACATACAGAGCATCACACATGGGGGAAGGGCGTCAATATGACCAGGATGCAGTTGTGTGTGTGTGTGTGTGTGTGTGTGTGTGTGTGTGTGTGTGTGTGTGTGTATGTGTGTGTATTAAGAGGAATGAACATAGGGTTTCCAACATGCTACTCCTGAGCCATGCCCCCAGCCCCTCACTGGGGGATTCTAGGCAGGTGCTCTATCACTAGGCCATGCCCTCAGTATTCTTTCTACTTTTTATTCTGAGACAAGGTCTTACTATGTATCTGAGGCTGACCTCTTTAACTCAGAATCCTCCTGGCTCAGCCTTCTAAGTATCTAAGCTTATAGGTGTGTACCACCAGACCATGACCTCCACCTGCTTCTTATTCAAGTGTTTCATTGAGAGACCCCCCCCTGCCCTCCTTTACCACCTCCTCAAAGCTGAGAGTGGCCACTGCTGGCAGATCCCAGCACTGTCGATAAGACAGAGCTATGATTTTTTTTTTCTTACTAGAAAGTTCCATGATCTAGACACAGCTGGAATGGGGCTGGGAACAGGCAGGGAGGTCATCTGGGGTCAGGGTCGGGTTTAGCTTAAAGTCGAGCTCACATCTGGGTCAGAAGTCAAATGTTTAGATATAGTGTCTGGGGTCTTTCATTCCAAGTGCTGCCTTATAGGGGGCCATGGGGGCCTCAGATTCTGCTTTGCCTGAAGCATCAGGGTTGTTCTGGGTCTGTGAGCAGAGGGCAATCTCCGGAAAGCTGGTACAGTGGGCCTCATGTGGGACACAGGCCATTGAACTGCCTCTAACCTCCTGTCCCTGGCCAACTTGTAGCCTGGCTTTAGCCTGTTGATACCCAGGGGCTTTCGCTGCCTACAGCTCCCTTCTTTCGGCTCCCTTGCCTGGCATGGCTCTGGGAATTCTGCCTTCCCCATTTCAGGGGCCTTACTTCGATCTTACCTGGTTTAGGTGGTTTTCCTCCAGGTCCCAGAGCTGCAGAGGGAAGAGATGAGAGTGAATGGTAGGGAAGAGGTGGCTCACCTCTCTCTCTCTCTCTCTCTCTCTCTCTCTCTCTCTCTCTCTCTCTCTCTCTCATCTGAGACAGGGCTTCATCATAGCCCAGGCTGGCCTCAAATTCGAGATATAACCAAGGATGACTTTGAGCTCTTGAATCTCCTGCTTTCACCTCCCATGTTCTGGTACTACAGACATGTACCCCTTCCATCTCTTAGTACTTATCCTTTGCTTAACCCTGCCCCACAGTAGAGGTTGAGAGCTGCATGTAGGTCTCTTCCCCAAGTGCTAATGAAGATGTCCAGAGAGTCCTCTTGCTTGGACATGGAGCCCCTGGGGGCCCATCTCTCCCTCTGGATTTTTGGTTGAGTGACAGTTTGTTTTGAGACTGTCCTGTGTAGCTCAGGCTGGTTTCGAACTTGCTATGTAGTCAAGGATGACTTTGAACTCTTTGATCCCCAGCTTCTACCTCCTAAGTGCCGGGGTTATAGGCATCTCCGGCAATTTCTCATTCTCCCCCCCCCTCCAAAGGAGTTACTCTCCACCTGACAGGAATGTTAGGGAGGAGATCAAAGAAATATAAAAGTAGGTAGAGGCCCTCAGGGCGAACAACAAAGTTAGAAGGTCCTAAAAGGGCCACTGGGGTTTTGTTCTGAAGTAGGTCTCTTTCCCAGGGGATGCTCAATCTGTCTATCGTTAGTTGCTGGGATCTCTTGAAGACCTCAGGTCTAATGGTGTGTGTTGGGGGGTCATAATGGTGCCCAGATCCTTTCATTGAGGAGTCTAAGGCTACCTTCTTACCTCCTCCTCCTCCCAGGCCTCCAATACCAGCCCCTGTCGTGTGTTGAGAGAGAAATATCAGCGATTAGTATCCAGACAAGTCACACCCCACCACCCATTGTCAAATTCTAGCCGCAGAACTTTGGGCAAGTTAACATCTCTGACCCTCAGTTTCTTTTTCTGTCTTACCGGCTCAATAGCCTCATGTCAGTTTGTCCTGGGATGGCACTAGCGGGACTTCTGAGTTCCTGTCAGTTATTTTCTTTCCATTGTGTGTGTGTGTGTGTGTGTGTGTGTGTGTGTGTGCCTGTGGAAGCCCAAACTTGATGTCTAGAGTTATCCTCTATCACTCTTCCACCTTATTCATTGTCATTGATGCGGGGTGTCTCAGTCAAACCCAAAGCTCACCAGTGTGGATAGCTCGCTCGCTCGCTCACTCACCCGCCCGATCACAGGCGTTTGCCATGGCCCCGAGTTTACAGGTGCCGGGGCTTCACACACTCTAGGCAAGCACTCTACCAACTGAACCACATCTCCAGCTCAGTTGCTCTATTTCTCTTTTCTGTTATTTGCCTCCGGTGGGTTGCCAAGAGTGGGATTAAGGCTTCGAGGACTGTGAACCGTCCGATGACGGGAATGTGTGAAGGCGCCAGCCTTCTGACAGCGGGATTATGCTCCATCTTGTACAATATTTATGCTCCTAATAGCTGCTCCGTTAGCAGCCTTCTTTAGGGTGGAGACTGGGTCTTGCTATGCAGCTCAAGATGGCTTTGAACTCTTGACTCTCTGTGTCTGGGATGCTACTGTTACAGATGTGTGCCTTCAGCTCTCGCTCCATTAATTGCATTGCTTTTTTGGAGGCAGGGTCCCACACAGCCCAGGCTGGCCTGAGCTCTCTCTCTCTCTCTATCCAAGGATGGCCTTGAATGTCTGTCCTCTTGAGTGCTGGGATTGCAGGCATGCACCACCATACCTGGTTTATGAAGTGCTGGGGATGGTACCAGGGTTTCCCACATGCTAGGGAAGCACTCTGCTAACTGAGCCACATCCCCAGCCTGGTTAACGTCTTCAGAAAGTGGGCCTGACTTGCAGGTCCTCGGTGCCAGGAATCTAAATGTTAGCACACCTCTGGCCCATGAAATAGCTCTGTGGGTAAAGCCCACATGCTGCCACATCTAACAGACTGAGTTCCATTCCTGGGACCCACATGGTGGTAGGAGAGATCCGATTCCCAAACATTGTCCTATGGAGCTGGGCATGGTAGCATACGCTTTTAATCCCAGCCCTCCAGAGGCAGAGGCAAGTGAGACTCTGTGAGTTCCAGGCCAGTCAGGGATACATAGTAAGACTCTATCTCAAAAAAACAAAAAACAAAAAAACAAAAAAAAAAAAAACCAACCAACCAACCAAAAAACAACAAAGCAAAATAAACAAAAAGAAACAACCAAATGAAAAAAGTTGTTCTCTGACCTCCATATGCAAATGTAATAAAAAATATTTAAAAATATTCTATTTCTCGTGAACAGTCCATCTCCATCTGTCATACATAGGTGTGCAGAAACTTCATTACATTACCTGGATAATAGACTCCACCAGGAACTCCACCAGGCACACCTCCTGGAACCCCTAGAAGGAAGGAGGTAGACTCTTTGATTAGTCAGGCTTATCAAACAAAATTTTTTTCCTTTTGGCTTTTTGAGACAGGGTCTCATATGTTGTGTAGCCCTGGCTGTCCTGAATCTCTCTCTATAGATGAGGCTGTCCTCAAAATCACAGAGGTCCACCTGTCTCTGCCTCCTGAGCCCTGAGATTAAAGGCGCGCGCCACCATTGCCTGGCATCCAACATGTTTTAATGAAGATATAGATAATGATCATGGTATTGTTTGTCTATAGATCAGTGTCTGAGGGCAAACAACTGCTATTTACATTTGTGTGTGTGTGTGTGTGTGTGTGTGTGTGTGTGTGTGTGTGCTTAGCAAGCACTCTACCACTGAGCTTCTTTCCAGGCCCTTAGTGGGGGGATTCTAGGCAGGTGTTCTACCACTGAGCCACACCCCAGCCCCTCACTGGGAGATTCTAGGCAGGGGCTCTACCACTGAGCCACACCCCAGCCCCTCACTGGGAGACTCTAGGCAGGGGCTCTACCACTGAGCCACACCCCAGCCCCTCACTGGAGGATTCTAGGCAGGTGCTCTACCACTGAGCCACACCCCAGCCCCTCACTGGGGGATTCTAGGCAGGTGCTCTACCACTGAGCCACACCCCGAGTCCTTCTACCACTGAATCATACCCCCAGTTCTTGTTTAATTGAGACAGGTTCTCACTATGTAGTTCAGACTGGTCTTGACCTTGCAACTCCTCTTCCCCCCGTGCCCTCCTCCCCGCCCCCTTCCTCCAGCCTCCTGAGTGCCTGGAGATTGTGGGCACGGACCACCACACCTGGCTTTACATGTTCTCATTCTTCTCAGAGTGTCTCAATGAAGTTGGAGGGACACAGAAATTCTGAATGTAGTTCCAGCAGACTTGAAGTCAGGCCCAGAGAGGTTAAGGGAAGTGGCCGGGGCCACACAGCTGGATAAACATGAAGCCTGGAATGAACCCAGGCCACTGCTCTGAGCAGGAGGCTGAACACTGTTGAAGAGAGGGGACCCTGCCTGTGGTTGTGGCTGGGTACTGGGCAAGGGACTCTGCCTACCTGCTTTGCCCACGACTTTGCTCGGAGCTGGGCGCTAAGGCTGGAGCCAGTTCTCGGAGGGCAGGGTAGGTGGTGACCCCAGTTAGGAGATGCAGCTGCTGCCCGCCGTCAGCCATTCCCCTCTGACAGGATAGTGCAAGGCCAGTGTCCTTGGCCCCTGGGCAGCTCTCTTTGGGTGGGGCTCTGGCTATCTGACCCAGGGCTGTTTTGGGAGGCGCCAGGGACTGGAGGGGGGTGGGAACGCCATGAATGAGCAAATCAAATAGTTTCCTAAGGAACAGTTAATTCCAAGCCAAGGTCACGAGTTCAGTCCCCAGGGACCAGCCAAAGCTCTCATTGGAGATGCTGCCTCTGGAGCTGTTGTCATGGCAACAAATAGAGACTCCTCTACTGAGCCCTGTGACCTCTAACCTTGACAAGTCACCTTGTCACCATGGCCCAGCTCTGCTCTGCTGAAGGGAGCCCAAGAGTCACATGCTGGGGGGGGGGGGACAGGACACAAGGTGGGTGTCAGCCAGCCATGTAGCTTTGCAGTGGGTTCAAGGAGACCTCTCGGCCAGATAGATGTCTGTGTGTCTGGCCTGGGAGACTCGGTGACGATACACAGCTGGGCCTGCCTGGTCCCTGGACCTTGTCAGCCCAAGCAGGGTTGGGAATGTCTGGCTGCCATGGGCAGACTGTGCTACAGTCCTGGCGCCACCACCTCCTGGGGTCTGTACCCCCTCCTCTCTCAACCCTCTAGAGATTGCGAGTCAGGCCTGGATGGTCTGATCAATCTGCTCTCCAAGCTTGGCTGGGGGGGGGGGCTTAGGGAGGGGCGGCCCCGGGGTGGGGGGGCTGAGTCTGCAGGAAATAAAGCCTTCTAGCTAGCGTTGTCCTGAGCTGGCAAACACACATGCTCCCCCCCCCCCCCCCCCACAAGCCTTTGATGCCCTCCGGGGCTCTGGCCTCCAGCTCTGAGCTCCGAGCAGGGAGAGTCTCTGCCTCTCTCTTGCACTTTCTCCGCCCCCCCCTCTCTGTTCTCCAGCCCCAGAGCTGCCTGCAGGAACACTGGGAACAGTGAGGGGACTCAGGGCAGAGCCCTCTGGCGTCTCTCCCGGCTCCTCGTTCGATGTTCGATGTGTGATCTCAGGCAAGTAACTCCATCTCCCCAGTGCTGGGGTTACAGGCCTGGGCCACACCACCTGGTTTATTCCAGAGCTGGGAATAGAACCCAGGCTTTCATGCTTGCTAAGTACGCCTTTTGCCGGCTGAGCCACATCCCCAGCAAAGCCTTACTCTGCCCCCCCCCCGTCCGCGTCCGCACCCCCCCCCCCCCCCCGTCCCCTCACAAGGCAGGTGTGATGTCCACTGCTTCGTATGGTTGCAAATATTCAAATGAAAGAGATCCTAGTCATACCCAGCACAGAGAGTAATTGTTAAAAGAAAATGCTGGTGATCTTGAGTCCCTTGTGAGGGAGGCAGAACGATTGTATCTGATTTGTTTCCCGAGGCTTCCATAAGACGCCTGGGGGTGGGCTTGCTGAGCCCCTGGCCTGACTGAACCCAACTTCTCCTCTCTTGAGTTCTGTTTTCCGACACCCCACCCATAACCAGGCTCCCTCCTGAGGCTGAGGCTGCTACTTCCCCTCTTTCCACAACCATGCTTCCTAGCCTGATAACATCGGTCTACCTTCACCCCCAGCCTGCGGGACACCCCAGATAGCCTAAGCGGGTTTTGAACATGAGATTCTCCAGCCTCAGCCACTGGAGTGCTGGGATGGTAGCGGTGTGCCACCATGCCTGGTGTGAGTGTTTGATTCCTGTTTTTCACTGAGAACATGGAGAAGGCCGAGTAGCTGCCATTATCTTGTGGAGGGGAAGAGCTGGCTCCCCCAGGTTGTTCTCTGACCACCCACCCCCCTCAACACACACCATGGTATGTGCATACACACAATAAATATAATAAGAATAATGAACTCTGTAGATAGGACATGTTGGCACACACCTGTAATCCCCGCACTCAGAGGAGGAGACAGGAGGATTGCGAGTTTGAGGTCACGTTGCACTTCATAGGGAGATAGGGTCTTTCCTGGGCTACACAGTGAGGTTCAGGCTAGCCCATGCAACATGGCAAGCCCTTTGTCTCAAAACCATACACTGCCTATGGAGGCCTCCTCCCCCGTGGTCCTCATTTCCACTCTCTCCTCGGTACCAGCGGGGTCTCCTACCAAGAACATCCTCACTTCCCCCCAAGCCCTCCCCTTCTCCAGGGCTGTGCTGGAAGCTTCCGCCCCGCCTTCTCCTAGCCCACCACAGTTCCTCCTGCCTTCAGCGCTCAGCTGGCCACAAGCAGCTGGCTCGGAACACGCTTGTGTCTTGTTTTATGTGAGTCTGGCTCATTCCTTCTGCTAGCCTCGGGGCGGATCTCGTCCCTCACATGTGTGAATCATGACCCTAGACTCCCAGGGATCTGAACAATCCTCTGGCCTGGGCTAGAACCCCCAAAAACACCCCCTTAATCCTCTGCCTGTGAACTCTCTGAGACGGGAGAGACTCATCAGCTCTCATTTCATCTGTGTGGTCTGCACAGGCTTTCTCCTCAGACTGTTTTTGGTCTTGCCTTCCTCTCCTCTCTTCTCCTCCCCTCCTCTTCCCTTCTCTCTTCCCTGTCTCAATAAAACAAAAACAAACACACACACACACACACAGAAAAAGAGAGAGAGAGAAAGAAAAAGAAAAGAAAACCCACCTTAGGGGTTGGGCATATCACTCAGAGGCAGAGCACTTGCCTAGTATGTATAAGGCCCTGGGTTCAGTCCCCAGACCAAAAAACAACAAAAACAAAAACAAAAATAAAAAATCCCAAACAAACAAAAACCCCAAAACAGCAACCACCACAACAAAAAACAATAATAAATAAATAAGGAAAAAAAAACTATAGAAAACTAAAGATTGGAGCTCATTACAAGGACTCTCGGCTCCTTAGCAAATTGTAAGAGAATATGTCACTTTACAATCTTGCTGTCCCACGATCATCTCAGTGGATGTATTTTTGACAGCTGTCAAATGGCTACTGTTCCCCTTGCCCCCAAATCCCAGTGATTCATAGGAGCTGGGGTCTAAAAATAGGGATACTTCTTCCATTTTGCAGCCAGGGAAACTGAGAGTCAGCCAGACCAAGAAAGAACCTTGGCCTGGTATCCACATCTGACCTTGGATTTGCTGCCGGGAGGTTCAAAGACCATACGGAGCAGGGCCAACGGGTCCTGGCAGGGGGCTGTGCCAAGCTAAAGTCCAGTGGGGCAGCCTGGGTTGAGCAGATAAGACCTCACCAAGCTGTTGTGTGCACGGAGCCGTTTGCCAGGCACTTTTCAAAAGCTGTCGGTGCTCCTGTGGGTGGGTGAGCCGTCCCCTGTTCCAACAAGACCCACAGAGCTGGATCTAGGCACTCAATCGTTGGCAGCTTATCAGAGGCACCTGGGGAGCTGTCAATCCCCAAATCCCTCAAACAAGAGCCTCCGCAGATCAAATAGAGGAAGAATTCTTGGGTCACAGTGTAGACCCAGGCGATCATCAGGGTCGAAATCTCCTGAGATTAAACCTTCAGTGTGTAAATGTGGGGAGGGGGATGCTGAAAACATTTCTGATGTCAGGAAGAACACTGAACTTGAACTTTATGTCTAATCCTCCAACAGGTGCTTTTTTGAAGAGAGGGTTTCCTGTAGCCCAGGCTAGCTGAGAATTCACCATGTAGATGATGACCTTGAGCTTCTGATCCTCCTGTCCCACCTTTCCAAAAGGGCAAAGCTGCCACAGGCCAGGGTGCTACCATGCCTGATTTTTTCCCCCTTTTTGTGACCTTTTATTTTGTTTTGGGGGGATAGAGTCTCACTATATAGCACAGGCTGGCTCTGAACTCACTCTGTAGCACAGGACTCATACTCGCAGCAACCCTCCTGTCCTGGTGTGAGTTCCTGAGCCGCCACACCTGGTTCATATACTCCCCTTTAACATAGGGGGCTGAAGCAAGTCGTTATTCCGGAGTGGGTAGCTATTCCAGCTATGACCTTGAAGCACGGCCCCTAGTGAGGTAGCAGGTAACTGTTATACCTGCCTATAACCTTGAAGTACATGCCCCTGGGGCGTGGTCTGGGGGGGGTGCTTAAGAGCTGGGATGTATGTATTCAGTTCTCTTCACTCTCTCATGGTATTGAATGCTGAGATCTTGGACCAGGCAAATCAGTATGGGACAGAGCCCAGCTTTCCCAGACCTACGATAAATCTCCCATGGTAGTGAGTTAACCCCCAGATAAATTCCTTTGCTCGTTAAATAGACTCCATGGATTTCTTGCATTATTATTTAAAGGAAATGCTATTATCACCCCCATCAATGACTAGGAACTGGCACCCATGACGTCTTCCTCTTGGGGAGACTGGGCTCCCCCAGGACCAGACCAGGCAGACTTAGGTAGGTGTGACCAGTACTCAGCCTCACCCAGATCTCTGACCTCTTTGGACTTCAGTGGACTCTCTTGAAAGGTCTCATCAATTCATATGCCTCTTACTTGAACCCAGTGACTCCGGCCACCTGGGACAGAGTGGAGATTTATCTTCACGGGGAACGATGCCAGCTGAGTGCTGAGTGATGTCACCCAGGCTACAAGGGGATGGTTTGTTCTGCCCTTAAAGGAAGGCTCCGCCCCAGGGCTGTCTCTCCCCAATATTCCCTGGCACTTCCCCTACCCCCCCCTCTTTTTGACTCAGGGCAGAAAGCTGTCTGATATTAACTTCCAGGGGCAGTCCTAGCCTGCCTCAGGCTCTATTTCTGTACCTTTCAAGAAAGGGTCTTGTGTAACCCAGGTTAGCCTTGAACTCTCTATATAGCTAAGTATGACTTTGAACTCCTGATCTCTTGACTCCACCTCCTGAGAGCTGGCACTACAGGCATGAGCCAGCATACCTGGTTTATGTGGTGCTGAGGATGGGACCCAGGACTTCGAGCTAGCAAGTCCTCTGCTACCTGAGCTCCATCTCTAGCCGCCTTTTGGATGCTTGTGAGACAAGATCTCACTATATATACAGTTCAGGCTGCCCTCCGATCCCATAGCCTCCTGCCTTAGGTGTGTGTTATTTCATGCCTGGCTTCAGTTTCCCCGTTTGTAAAGATAATAGTTTCTTTATGATGAACTAGTATAAGCACTGGGGGGTGGGGTGGGGTGGGGTGGGCAGATGTTAGGATGTTAGATGTCCATGTCTGGGGCAGGAGGGTCAGGTGACCCGGAGTCACTACTCTTAACCACTGACTTGCTGCAGCTGCAGGGTCCTCCTGTTGGTACCCACAACCCTCAGGCTTGTCCCTGTCTAGGAACTCTTGTCTCACAGTGGGCTCCTGCCCTGAGCAGGTCAGTATCAAGGAACAGCTGCTGTTCCCACCCAGCCTCTGACCACAGCCCAGCCCCCCCCCCCCCCGCCCCGCCCCACCCTGCAGCCCCTTGTCCCCAGTTCAAGTTCAGGTTCCCACGACAAGGAGGTCTCTTATGGAAACCAGTCTCCAACCAGACTACCCCAGCAGATGGTTCATGAGCTGCACCTCTTCCCCCATAGCTGGATGCACCTTCCCTCTGGGGACAGTTCCCTTCCTCCCCCATAACCCAATGTGCCTGGTCCGGACACATATCAGATGACCAAAATGATAACTCGAGGCTCCGTGTAACCTCTGACACCAGCTGTGCCCTGTCTGCCAGGAGATGGGCACTTTCCCCAGCTCCCCCCACTGGCCTGTACTCCGCCCCAGCAAACCCTCCCACGGGCATGGACTTGCACACACTTACAGTGAGAGCCTTCACCTGGGCTCCAGACTTCTCGGAGATTTTATTTTATTTTTTTGAAACAACCTCATGTAGCCCATGTGGCCTCGAACTCACTATGCAGCCAACCATATGTTGAATTCCTGATCCTTGGGCCACCACACAGGTATGCATCACCATGCCCATCTAGTTTACCCAGGGCTTTGTGCACATTTAGCATGTGCTCAACCAAGTGAGACATCCTTCATCCTCGTTTACTTTAGTTCTTCTTTTTTTTTTTTTTTTGGTGAGGTCTGGTTGGCTTTGAACTTACATCCTGGGATCACAGGTATGGCTCACCATGCCCAACCGTGTGTTGGACTTTGGCAGGTCCTACCAGACAACTTCACAGTTGCCTCCCTCCATCTCCACCTGTCTAGGAATGGACTTATGAACAGACCTTCATACCTTTCCCAGATACTCCTCCTTCAGGGACATGATCGACCAGACCCTCACATTGACACCTGTGCAACATAGTATGAAACACACACACACACACACACACACACACACACACACACACACACACACACGGAATCCCAACATTCCCAAGCAAAGACAAATCAGGATTGTCTCTCCCCGGGCTGGTATGTGCACAGGTGTGCAAACTGCCCCCACTGGGGAAGCACCCAGGTGGCTCGTAGGACGGCCCCCCGCGCTTCGAGCTTGGGCAGAGGGTAGGGACCATCCTGATTTGTGGAATGTATACTTGACAGGACCCCCTAGGCGGAGCTGGCTCCCTAGAGGAGACAGTTCCCAGGACTCTGCCTGGAGGAGGGGGGATCTGAGGTGAAGGGCTCATCCGTCTCCGGGATCCCCCCTCAGACTTGTCACCTGGCTAGCTGAGTCCCGCAGATGTGGGCAGGGTGGGACCCGCGAGGGGCAGCGAGGGACCGGCGAGGGGCAGCGAGGGACCGGCGAGGGGCGGCGTGGGACCGGCGAGGGGCCCCTTACCTCCAGGCTGCGCGGGATGGAGGAGGTTGAGCAAGAAGATCAGCAAGGCTCCAGGCTGCCGGACTGCTGCTGTCAGACCCGCCATCTCGGGGAGGACTGCCCCAGCCTGCTCTCTGCGCCTCGTTTTATCCCCAAAGCGTAATTGCTGCCTGGTAGGCTGCAGTGAGGGAAGGAGGGAGGGAGAGAGGGCGGGTGGGAGGAGGGCGGGAGGAGGGGAGCCGGGGAGGGGGTCGCGGGGGAGGGGGCAATTACGAAAGGCCAGGCTTGCAAGCCTCCTAGGCTGAATCTGCCTGGACCATGGGTCTATTTTCTTGCACACACACACACACACACACACACACACACACACACACACACACACACACGCGTGCGCGGCTTTCCCCCCATCGCTTTCCCGCTTTCCCTCTGTAGCTGTTTGCTTGCTCCTGGCCCTGTTCCCGCCAGAAAGTGCGAGGGGGCCTTTGCCAGGACAGCCCTCTGGAGAGGAAGCAGGAGGGAGGGCCCAGGCAGCCCGGCCAAAAAATCCCAGCCCTAGCCAAGGCTGGAGTAGCCAGGCCCCCGCCCCTCTGCCTGGGCCCCAGGCCCAGTGTGGGGACACAGGCCAGCTGTCCCGCGCCTCAGCTCCCACCCTAGCCCTACAGACACCCCGACACCCCGAAGCCTAGCTAAAGACAGACCTTATCCAAAACTGGATTGGGAAGGTGGTTGGGGCTAAGGGGCGTCTGCCTATAGATAGAGTCTGCAGGCAGAATTGGCTGGGAGAGAAAAATCAGATGAGTGTGGCACTGTGAGGCATTTTGGGGACAGAATAGAGACCCTGACATATGATCTGGTTCATCGTGGTTGAGACAAGGTCTTAGCCATCTGTTTGTAGCCAGGAAAAGGGTGTTGTGTAAGTCTAGGGTCTATGGTTGCAGAAACCAAGGTGCTGAGGTCAGGTGAACGGCTTGGGAGCGAGAGCCATGTATTCAGCGTCTCCCAAGGGCTCCGAGATGATCCTTGCATAAGGTGTTGGTGGACTCTGCACGGGCCATGGGCATAGCTTTGCACCATCCCTGAGCAAACCAGTGTCCAGCAGAGGTCAAACTGGATCCTAAGTGCCTGGTGGGAAGCATGGAGGTGGGAGCTCTGTGCAGACAACTATTAACTCAGTATTCTCATTATTGCTTATCCACCACCTGTCCAATCTAAGAGCCTGGATCTGGATACCGGCTTCTCTTGGTGCTTCTGGAAAGGCTTGAGGGTGCTATTTCTCCGATGGCCAGAAGGGGGCAGCCTTTGCTGAACCAGCAGAAAGCACCCACCAGGAAAGCTCGTAGTTTAGTGCCCTGGCCACCCGATCCCTGAGCATATGGGGGCCCTGGGAGGTTTTAGGGATGTAAAGGGGTAGGTCAGGGGAAGGGTAGGGGAAGACCTCTGCATGTATTAAGAAAATGTGGGTGCCAGAGGATAGGAGACGGAGATGGTTGCTTGCTTTAGGTAATAGTTGGTCAGAGGAAAAAGTTGACCGTGTGTCCTGGGGTCTTTCTCCTGCAGGAAGTGGTTCAGAGGGCCACTTTAGACAAAGATATCTTGTCTATACAGGGCTTAGAGCAGTCTGCAGGTCTGACAGCAGTGGCCAGGAGGGGAGAGATCAAAGGCTTAGGTGGACCTGGGCTGATTTTTGGGTCTCTGGTTTTCTTTCTTTTTCCCGCCATTTCTTTTGTCTCCCTCCCTTCCTTCTTTCGTCTTCCCCCTCCTCCCTCCCTTCCTTCTCTCCCTCCCTTCCTTCAACACGATCACAGTCTCACTATACAACCCAGACTAGCCTTGATCCTCTTGCCTCAGCCTCCTGAGTGTCGGGGGTGACTGGTGTGCACCACGGTATGCAGCTAGTTTTAACACTTTCTAGGGGACGACTCCACAGCGTTCGCTTGCCTCACATGTTAGCTGATGTCCGTTACCCTTAACTGGGAGAAGATTGTAAAGACGAAGAAAGTGTGGGCACGTGTTTCTGCCCTGTGCCTAGAAGTGTTCTGTATCCATGTGGTACCGACGGTACCGCAGGCTGAAGCTAGATCTGGAAGCTCTGTCCTGTTTGTGGTGTAGCTGTCCGGCTCGATGGAGTCTCTACTGGGTCAACCTGAGATTCCGGGCAGTACTTTCCCTTTCCCATGCTATCACCAGAATTTTGGAAAGCGGGAAGGGCATGATAGGAGAATCATCTCAAAGCTGGGCATGCATGGCACTTGGGAGGCTGGAACAGGAGGATAGAGTGTTTAATACCAGCCTGAGCTATATAGCAAGCTCCAGGGTAGCCTGGGCTACATGGCAATATGGGTGTGGTGGTTCATTCCTGGAACCTCAGCACCAGGGAGGTGGAGGCAGGAGGATCAGGAGTCCAAAGTCCTCCTTGTTGTGTAGTGAATTTGAGGCTAGCCTGGGGTACATGAAACTCTTAAAAAAACAGCTAACCCCCCCAAAGAGAGAGAGAGAGAGAGAGAGAGAGAGAGAGAGAGAGAGAGAGAGAGAGAGAGAGAGATGCAATCGAAGGAGAACACAGGAGCCACCCAGAAACTGCACAGCGCATGTGCACCTTTTGTAGTGTCTTTCTTTGGAGAGGTCCTGGGTGTACAGAAGATTCAAGACCCCAAAGTCCCCAGTCTGTCCCTCGATGGGAATAGGGACTATGCCACGGGCAGGGCCTGAGGCTCCTAGTCCTAGGTGGAGGAGAGCAGGGGTGCTTGGTGGGGAGCTGGGCCCCACTCCTCCTGGAGTAGTGACGCGGGCAGGAACTGGCTCGCAGACTTGCAAACCACAGTCTGCTTGGAGTTTTATTAATTCCAGGACTGGGAAAGAGGTTGGGGCCAGCAGGAGAGGCTTTCTGTCGGGATCCAGGAGAGGTATAGAGGGAGGACTTGCCAGGAGAGGCTTCAGGCTGCCGGGCCAGGGCCCTGCTCCGTGCTCTAGTTTTTGATCTCTGGAACTCGTGGGTGTCGTAGCTTGACTCCCATGGGCTGCACGAGGCTCCATGGACCTGCAGAGCGGTGTGTGTGTGTGTGTGTGTGTGTGTGTGTGTGTGTGTGTGTGTGTGTGTGTTGGGGGGGCAGATCCATCCATGCAAGTTCACACAGCACATGTAGCTACAGGGCAGATGCTAGGAATGCCAGTCATGGGCTGACATCCATTCATTAGCCAGTTGCTGGAACATTCCAGAAATCCGGCAGTCCTCAACTGCTCAGTACCACCTCCCTGGATAGCGGTCCCATGGAATGAGCTCATTTACAAAACGAGTCCCCGAGTGTGGCTGGGCGCCCTTGACCAAGATCATTGACAAATTCTAGTGCCTACAGGGTGCCCAGCTCACTGTAGGCTGAAGGGTGTCTAGGAGAGTCACTTGGGCAAAGTCTGGGATGGGTTCCTGCTCCTCTGGAGCTCTCTTCTGGAAGGACAGAGGGAAAATACAGCTTTCTCATGGTTCTAAGAACATCAGCAATTTGTGCAGAGACCCTTAGTAGCCATTCAGATAACTTTCAGCTTCCTTCCTTCCTTCCTTCCTTCCTTCCTTCCTTCCTTCCTTCCTTGCTTCCTTCCTCCCTCCTTCCCTCCCTCCCTCCCTCCCTCCCCCTCTCTCTCTTTCTTTCTTTCTTTCTTTCTTTCTTTCTTTCTTTCTTTCTTTCTTTCTTTCTTTCTCTCTTTCTTTTGCAGTACTGGGGGTAACATCTGAGGCTTTGCATTGGTTAGGAAAACACTCTACTGCTGAGCCACACCCCAGCTCCTCACTGGGTGATTCTAGGCAGGTGCTCTACCACTGAGCCACACCCCAGCCTCTCACTGGGGGATTCTAGGCAGGGGCTCTACCACTGAGCCACACCCAGCCTCTCACTGGGGGATTCTAGGCAGGGGCTCTACCACTGAGCCACACCCCAGCCCCTCACTGGGGGATTCTAGGCAGGGGCTCTACCACTGAGCCACACCCCAGCCTCTCACTGGGGGATTCTAGGCATGTGCTCTGCCACTGAGCCACACTCCAGCCCCTCACTGGGGATTCTAGGCAGGGGCTCTACCACTGAGCCACACCCCAGCCCCTCACTGGGGGATCCTAGGCAGGGGCTCTACCACTGAGCCACACCCCCAGCCTCTGACTTATTGGCAGATTCTAGGCTGACCCTTCACTACTGACCTACATCCTTAGCCCTCTTTATCTTTTATTTCCAACCAGGGTCTTGCTGAGGGGCACAGGATAGCTCTGAACTTGCTTACTATGTGTAGCACAGGCTGGCCTTGAAACCTGTGACTCTCCCATCTCAGTCTCTTAAAGGACTAGGTGTTCACCACCATTGCCAGTTCAGTAACCAGGCTTCTGAATATGGCCTCCCAGACCCTGTATGACTGAATCAACCCACTCCCTCAGCCTTCCTTCCCTGACTGGCCTGGGGTCCCTAGTTCCCAAGCTGCTAGTCAGGGATGGGACCCAGAGCTTCACGTAAACACTGGCTCTCAGCTTGCAGACACTCGTTTAAACTACGTAGCCTGTGCTAGCCTGAACCTGAGCGCTCTCCCAGCCTCTTGAGTATGAGACTACAGGCGTGCACCACTAACGCCAGCTCCTTCCTCTGATTTTAAATCCCCGACTAGATCCACAAGGTAAAAGAAGCCCAGAGCCAGTACTATGGCTCGGTGGGTAAAGGGGCTTGCTGTTAAACCTGAGGATCTGAGTTCGATCCCTGGACCCTCAAGGTGGAAAGTGAGATTCATTCCCAGAAGTTGTCTTCTGACCTTCACATGCAAGATGTGGCACACACACACACACACACACACACACACACACACACACACACTCAAATAAATAAATATAATAAGAAGCCTAAAGTAAACATTAATTTTAATAATATGCTTTATTAAACCAACATACTTGAAACATCATTTTGCTGGTAATTCAAATGAAATTGTAAGTTATTTTGCATTTTTTGTACTAACTCTTGAAACTGCTGTGTTTTTACATGTATAGTATATCTTCTTTGGACTAGCTACTTTTAAGGTGGCCAGTGGCCCTGGCAGAAAAAAAGTGAAGGTTTAGGCTAAGAGGGCATGGGAGACAATGGGGGCAACCTAACTCTGATGGATGGGGAGGTAACATGCCAAGATACGGATGCAGATCCTTCTGTGTGTGGGTATAAGGCAAGATAGAGCTTGGGAGCCAGCTGAGGCACATGCCTAAAGCTCCAGCATGGAGGACTGTGAACTCCACACCAGACAGAGCTACATAGTGAGACCCTGGCTTAAAATAAAATTATAATAATAGAAGCCTGGAAGTGTGGCTCCCTAGCAGAACACCTGCCTAGAGTCCCCCAGTGAGGGGCTGGGGGTGTAGCTCAGTGGTAGAGCACCTGCCTAGAATCCCCCAGTGAGGGGCTGGGGTGTGGCTCAGTGGTAGAGCACCTGCCTAGAACCCCCCAGTGAGGGGCTGGGGGTGTGACTCAGCAACAGAGTGCTTGCTTATAATCTTCATTGAGGGACTGTGTATGTGACTTAGTGGTATAGCACTTGCCTAGTATATGCCAGGCCCTGGGTCTCATCCCTGGTGTCACAGAAAACAGAGGAAAAACATCAGCAGTCGAACAGAGAGTCCTATCTGTGGGGACAGTCTGTGACACCATTTGGCAAACTGAAGTCGGTGATGGCAGCCTGCTGAAGGGCAGGTGTAGAAAGAAGTCCCTTCCCCCACACACTCATGTCCACCCTCCATTGCTGCCCTGGGATGCCCCGGCTCCTGCTCGCAGCCTGCTTCTGACCTAGTAACCTAGCACTTTCTCCCAGACCCGGCTGTTTGTCTGTCTGGATCATTTGTCAGTCTGGGTCGTTGGCCCGTGTAAGCCGTGAGCCTGGGGTTCGGGGGGTGGGGTGGGGGTGTCCTGGACTCGATGTTTTCATATCGCCTCGTGAGCTGTCTGCTGCTGTCTGGGGGAGCAGAACATGCCGGGCTGGGCTCCGTGCACCCCTCCCCGAGGGACCCAGGATGGAGGAGTCCAGAACACGTCTTTCATGTGTTTGACACTTAACAGTTTACAGAGAACACGTCTCTAGTTTTGATCGGGGATATTATTATCCCAGTTTATAAACAGAGGGGTTAAGAGGCCCGTCTACACACCCACAGAAAAAGCTTAGTTCCCATCTCCTTAGATCTATTGGACTTTAACTCTAAGCCCCTGCTGTGAAGGAGGGTGACAACGAATTCCATCCCAGTTACTGAGTCTCTTGCACGCTCTCCCCGAGTCCCAAATCTAGGCATCCCCTGAGGACAAGTCTCCTGCCTCATCAGTACCTCCCTCACCCACACTTATTTATCCTGAGACAGGGTCTCATGTAGCCCGGGCTGGTATTGAACTTGCTACGTAGTTGGTGGCAGGTGACTCTGAACTTCTGCAACCTCCTCCTCCACCTCCCGAGGGCTGGGATTGCAGATGTGCTCCACCGGGCCCTGTTCAGAGCCTGGAACCCAGGACATTGTGAGCGCTCGGCAAGCTCTCTACCCAATGAGCCACGCCCCAGCCTTCTGACCTCTCCCACACTTTTTGGCCCTGCATGCTTCTGTGTATACCGAGTCTGTACAGGAGTCTTGCTGAAGTTGGGCAGCTCACATCTGAACCATCTCTGGCGGGAGGTGGGGGTGGGGGGAACTTCTAAGAGATTGGGATGCTTTTAGCCCCAGGACATGTGCCATTAGGTCTTGATGTCCCTTTGAGATACTCGTGTGTGTGTGTGTGTGTGTGTGTGTGTGTGTGTGTGTGTGTGTATGTACCACAAGTGTGTTTGCACATGTATGGGAATGCATGTAGAAGCCACACATCAGCATCAAATAGCCTCTTAATTACTGGGCCTGGAACTCATGAATTAGGTTAGGCTGGCTCCCCAGCAAGACCGAGGGATCCTCTTGTCTCTGCCTCCTCAGTGCCTAGAGGAAGGGCACACACCACCTTGCCTGGCTTTTTTATGTGGGTGCTTGTGATCTGGACTCAGGTCCTCATACTCATGTGGCAAGCACTTCACACATTCAACCCTCCACTACCACCTTCTGGCTTCTTCTGAGACAAAATCTCACAGTGTAGTACAGGCTGGCCTCCAAATGGTGATCCTCCTGCCTCAGCCTCTGACACGCTGGAATCCCAGGCCCAGTGGACCACCATGCCCAGCTCCGTGCCATTTTGTTTTATTTATTTTGAAACCAAGTCTTGCTATGTAGCCCAGGCTGGCCCCAGACTTCTGAAGCCTCTGCCTTAGCCTGTGAGTGCTGGGTGTTGAGTACTGAACCGGGGCCCTTTGCAAGAGCAACAAGTGCCCTTAGCCACTGAGTCATCTCTCCAGCCCCTGACACTTGTTCTTAATTCATAAGAAAGACACCGTCTCAGGCTTTCAGCTTTCCACTCGGGATGCTGCTTGAAAATGAGCCCAGAGGGTAGGAAGGGATTCTGCATGGGTATACGCTCACCCTGGTATAAAGGACACCTATCCTGCTATGCAGGTAAGTAAACAGACTAGGGCAGCTCCAGGCCACTCAAAGGCACAGTGGCAGCATGCCTTGTATCCCAGCTCCCGGGAGATTGAAGCAGGGTGATCATGAGTTCGAGTCCAGTCTGAGCTATATAGTGAGGCCCCCATTTCAATGTCCCGCCCTTTTTGATGACTATAAAATCATTGTGCCAAGTCTCTTGGGGGGAGGGGGCATTTACTCTGCTCAGGACCTGGACACCATAAACCTAGCTTCCCTAGGTACCTAGGAGGACCCAAGGCTGAGCTGTGGTCCCCTGGCTTCCCAGAGCGGGTTCCAGGAACTAGTAGGGTTGAAGTTCACGTGAAGACCACCTGCCAACCCGTGCCCTCTCCCTCGCCCAGGGTGCTTATCTCTTGCCGTCTCCCCCAGCCTGCTGCGTGCCCAGCAGCCTTTCCAAGGGCCTGGGATGGGAACACCGCCCGGCAGGGTGTGGGGCTCACTTCCTCCTGCATTTTACTGGTCTCCATCCCCACATCACGTTTAGCTGCTTCCCCGCCCAGGGTAGCGCCCTCCACCCATGCCCGGAACCCTCAGCTGGTCTGATCCCTGTGGCGCCGGGCGGGTCCCAGGGGGTTGTAAGGGCAGCTGCCAGGACGCAGGGTGGGAGGCTGGGAAGGCTATCCAGGGGCTCCCTTTCAGCTCCAGCTTAGCCGAGCTCCTCGGTCCTGGTTCCGCATTCTTGAGCAGTATCTTTGATCAGGTTCTATCCTTGAAGGGGAGACAGGCAGAGAGGACCCCAAGAACCCCAAGTTCTGGGAACCAAGGGCTGGATTCTATACAGGTAGAGACGCAATCATCCAAGTCCCTGGACAGGGGGACCCCAGAGCGGGCAGGCAGAAGGCAGCCTTAACCTAGCAGGGCCCTTTGCCCTCAGACCACCCACGCTGCTGCTGGAGCTTCCGAGAGCTGATCCAGCATCCCTTCCCGAATTACCACATGAGGACTCAGAGGACAGGGTCCTTCCTGCGCTGCGCAGATTGTGCCATGGATTTAGTGAAGGGCCTTTAGCACTCCAGAGTCTCTCTCTCTCTCTCTCTCTCTCTCTCTCTCTCTCTCTCTCTCTCTCTCTCTCTCTCTCTCCTCTGTATGTATAGAAGGAGCCTAGCGATTTGTACATACAGAGCTAGTGCTCTGTGAGCTGAGGCTGAGCTCTACCCCTGAGCCACACCTCAGCCCCTCACTGGGGGATTCTAGGCAGGTGCTCTACACTGAGCCACACCCCAGCCCCTCACTGGGGGAGTCTAGGCAGGTGCTCTACACTGAGCCGCACCTCCAGCCCCACATGCACAAGCACACACGTGCATACACACCCATGCATGTACCCACATGTGCACCCCCTCACAGGAACATCCAGCATATGCACATAGGCACATACAAATAGAAAACAGCTTATTTCAGTGTGATGAACACATGTGAGCAGGTGAACCCAAGCACCAGGTGCAAAAGCTCTGCCCTGAATAGAACCTGTGTGCTGCACTACTGTATGCAGGTTCTAGATACATGTGCACAGCACGACTGTATGAAGGTTCTAGAGCTGCGTGCACCACACGACTGTATGCCGGCTATAGAGCCGTGTGCACAGCAGGACTGTATGCAGGTTCTAGATACATGTGTACCACACTACTGTATGCAGGTTCTAGAACCTGTGCACTGTACTACTGTATGCAGATTATGGAGCTGTGTGCAGGTTCTCCTGGACTTCTTAGGATTCCACGCCGATGGCCCCATTATAAATCGAAAACACCACAAGTGGAAAGTGCATTTGATGCAACTAACCTACAGAACGGTGCAGCCTAGTGACATAGCCCACTGTAGAGTGCTCTTGCTTCCTGTCCTGATCATGGAGATGACGGCCGCCACCTTCAGTGGGAGAAAACTTTGTGCCCAATACAAATGGCCTGGAAAAGTTCAAAGTTCCTACCAAAGACAGAAAGAAAAGAAATAGTCACAATGTCTTGTTGTAGTGGCTGCTGCTGGGTGGTTTTCGGAACTAGGGACCTGGAACGCTTTTTAAATCACCATTATCATGTTTTATTGTGTGTATATGTCTCTCTTTGTGGTATGTGTGTGTATATGTGAGTGCATGTCGACATCTGTGAGCACATTTGTTCTCATGCATGCAGGGGTCAGAGGTGAATGTCTGGGGTCTTCCTCCAGTGCTCTCCATTCTAGTGTTTGAGACAGGGTCTCTCACTGGGCCTGGAGCTAGCTCACAACTGCTGAGACTGACTGGCCCAGCACTGGGATTACAAACCATGCCACCGTGCCTAGCTTTGCCTGGTTGCTGGGGATCTGAACTCAGGACCTTATGCTTTCCCTAGTCTTTGGACCTGGATTTCTCTATACGTCCGAGTTTGGCCTCAGACTCATGGTCCTCCCACCTTGAGCTTCCAAGTGCTGGTTTTATAGCTGTATACCACCACACCCAGGTTTAATTTAATTTTTATTTTTAATTATGTATATATGTGTTTATGTGCATGTGAGTTCAGGGAGCCAAGGAGTTGGATCCCCTGGGACTGGAGTTACAAGCAGTTGTGAGTTGCTGGATGTGGGTGCTGGGAATCAAACTCAGGTCCTCTGAAAGAGCAGTATGCATTCTTAATGGCTGAGCCATCTCTCTGGCCCCATAATTTAATGTGTGTGTGTGTGTGTGTGTGTGTGTGTGTGTGTGTGTGTGTGTGTGTATTCACACACTTGCCAAGTGTGAACAGGTGTACCTGGGGCCAGAGTGGGGCTGTCATATCCCTGGAGCTGTAGTTACGGATGGTTGTGAGCTGTTCAACATGGGTGCTTAGGAACCAAACTCAGGCCCCTTGGAGAGCAGCGAGTGCTGGGAAACCACTGAGCCACCACCCCAACCCTCCCCCCAACTTTATTATTATTTCATTGCAGTGCTACAGCAGAAAATCCAGCTCCTCATACAAGCTACCTAGGTGCTCTGTCACTGTCTCAGCCCTGAAGCTGAGAAGTCACAGGTCACACCATCATTCTGTTGGGGCTAGGTTTATTCCTATCTGTTTATTAATCTCTGTTCCATGTGATCTACAGCTGCTGTGTGGGAGCTGCTATACGAATGTCACCCTGTTCTGATGGGCTGTAACCTGGCATTTGAAAGGGCCCTAGGGCTGGGGGTGTGGCTCAGTGGTAGAGCACCTGCCTAGAATCCCCCAGTGAGGGGCTGGGGTGTTGCTCAGTGGTAGAGCACCTGCCTAGAGTCCCCCAGTGAGGGCTGGGGGTGTGGCTCAGTGGTAGAGCCCCTGCCTAGAGTCCCCCAGTGAGGGGCTGGGGTGTTGCTCAGTGGTAAAGCCCCTGCCTAGAATCCCCCAGTGAGGAGCTGGGGGTGTGGCTCAGTGGTAGAGCATTAGCCTAGGATCTACCAGGCCCTGGGTTCTTGAAAGACTCTGTTAATAAGCCTTTTGTTGGGACTGGAGAGATGGCTCAGTGGTTAAGAGCGCTGACTACTCTTCCAGAGGACCTGGGTTCGATTTACTTCCCAGCACCCACATGGCAACTCACAACTTTCTGTAACTTCAGTTTCAGGGAGAATCTGACACCTTCACACAGACACACATAGAGGTAAAACACCAATGCATACAGGAAAATAAAAAGCCGTTGGGTGTAGTGGTTCGGGCCTTTAATCATAGTAGAGGCAGGCAGATCTCTATGCTGGTTCGAGGCCAGCCTGGTCTATGTAGTGAGTTCCAGGACAGCTCGGGCACATCCCCAGACAATTGATGTATGCATGTATGTATAAACAGAGTATGATGTAGCCCAATCTGGCCTTGAATTTGCTATATGTAACCAAAGATGACCTTGATCTACTGGTCTTCCTGCCTCCAGCTCCCAAGCATTGGGATTATACACGTGTGCCATCGAGCTCTGTGCAGAGTAACTCAATGGCAATGCCTCTTCCAATGTGCCCTCTTTGTTGACCTTGCTCTACCCAAACAAAAAGAAAATCAAATCAAATTTCAGAGCACACCCCTCCCATCCTTCAGATGACTACAACCGAGGTTTGAAGAGGTGAAACGATTTGTCCTAAACCTCACAGCTAGGAAACAGTAGAGTGATGGTGACCCAAAGCTGAACCTAAGGCCAGGTCCGGCATCTTTTCCTTAGTTACTGTTTGCAGATAGAACAGGTCTGGGGAGGAGGAGGGGGGAGGGGTAGGAGGGAGAAAGGAGGAGGCCGTGTGCACACACACACAAGGAAGGCTGCAGCACGTGTGTCCAGCCAGTCTCTGCAGGTATCACCTGCCCAGGCCACTGTCCATCATGTCCTTCTGCTGTCTGAAATCCTCCATCCTGGGATCCTTGAGGAGGTATAGGGCAAGGGGGTGATATGCAAACTCCCCCAGAGAGAGGAGAAGATGGGGAGTAGGACTTTCTAAAGCCTGTCCTGCCTCCGTCTGGCTGTCTGAAGTTTGTATTCCCCACCCAAGTGCTCCTCATCAGGGCTTTCCTGGTCCTTCTGTGTCTTCGCTCCTCACTGTATAGTCTATGGCCAGAATCCACGCCTGGAGGGAAGGGGAAAGCAAAAACAATGGTGGCTACGTGGGTGGGTGAATGTATCTGTGTCTGGATGGTTGTGTGAATGAGTGGACACGTGGATGCAGGGGTAAGTGACGGACAGATTATATACAATGTGTGTATGTGGTGTGTGTGGTGTGGTGATGTATTATCATATAGATAAGATAAAATGAATAATATGTGGATGGTGGATCGGTGAGAAGATGCATTAGCAGATAGATGGAGAGATGGAAGAATGAATAAGTGGATGAATGGATGAATGAGTGGTGGATGGATAGATAGGTGGACAGATGGATGAATGAGTATGTAGATGAATGAATGAATGAGTTGGTGTGTAGATAGGATGGATGATGAATGGATGAATGAGTGGTGATGGATAGATAGGTGGATAATGGATGAGTGAGTGAGTGTGTAGATGAATGGATGGGTGGATGGATGAATGCATGCATGGATGAACAGATAGATGGCGGGTAGGTATTTGAGCCGATGCCCCCTTGCCCTCCCTTTCTCTCTGCATCCCTTCTATCTCCCCATGTTTCTTCCTCTTCCTCCCCCTGCCTACCCCTCCATGTGTTCCTATCTGCTTCTCTTCCTCCCAGGGATTCATTCCTGCTCTCTCTCACCATGTGAGCTTTCTTTTCATGTCTGTATTGAGCAGTCTGCTTTTTTAATTTTTTAGAGATGGGGCTATCCTGTAGTTTAGGAAGGCCTACACTGCATTAAACTGGCCTTGAACTTTCATCATATTGCCTCCGCCTCAGCTGCTGGGATGTTTACAGTTGTGAGCTACCACACTTGGCTCTGATGTTTGTTTTTTGAGACAGGGCCTTGCCATGTAGCCCAGGATGGCCTTGAAGTCACGATCCTACTCCTTCGGCTTCCAAAGTGTTGGGATTACAGCTATGTACCTCCATGCTCAGTTTATATTTTTGGGGTGTGTGTGTGTGTTTGTGTGTGTGTGTGTGTGGGCAGAGTTTGTGTGCATGTGTGTGTGCAGTTGCATGTCTAAGCCAGTGGACATTCTGGCTATCATTCCTCAGGTGTCTTCACTGTGTATTTAGAGAAAGATTGGCTAGCCAGTAAGCGCCAGGGGTCTGTTTATTCCCACATCCTCCAGCACTAGGATTTCAGGCTCTGCTACCGTGTCCATCTTAAATTATTTTTTAAAATTAGAGTTTCATCCCAAGTACTTTATGGACTGAGACATTGTCCCAGCCCCATATTCTTGATGCTTAAAGAAATCAAATTTATCATTTTTTTCCCCTCTGGTGTGAGCATCTTTTTTGGTCCTGCTTTAAAAAGCTTTGGGTAAGGCTTGGCAGCACACAGCTGCCAACCCCACTTGGGAGGTCATAGCTTGAGCTACATAGAGAGGGGCAGAAGAAAAGGAGGGGCTAAGGATGTAGCCTGTTTGGTAGAGTGCTCGCCCAGCATGTGCAAAGCCCTGGGTTCCATCCCTAGCACTATATAAACTAGGCATGGTTGTGCATACTAATAATACCAGTTCTTGGAGGTGGAGGCAGGAGGATTAGTTCAAAGTCCTTGGCTGCATAGTGAGTTTGAGGCCAGCCCGGGTTCCATGAGACCCTGTCACAAAACAAAACAAAACAAAACAACCCTTGCCTACCCAAAGATTACGTTGACATTCTGTGTTTTATTCCAGGAGCCAGCTAGCTTAACCTTTCACATTTAGGACAATGGTGTGCGCCAAGAGGACATTAAAAATGTCAGCAGACTCAGGCCTTAGGATGCCTGCCTGAGCCTCCCTGAGCTTGGTGGCATTACTGTTTGGAAAGCACTCTTCCCTCCGGGGTCCCTAGCTGCAAAGCCTGTCTCCACAGCCACAGTTTTTTCCTCCAGGCCCTGGGATTAATCAAAGCCCATGGTTTGCAGCTTGAGAGTCACTCCTAACGTCTGCCAGGATTCAGGAAGCAAGGTGGGGTGCACTATTTTTTCTCCCCACTGGCTTCTTTTTCCAGAGGGTGTCGGACAAATCTGCCTGTTCATGCCACTCTCGGGATCCCCAGACTGTAGCTGGCAATGTCCCAGGAGCCTCCCTACCTGTCCTTCTAAATTCCCCCAAAGCCTGCCCTAGCCCACCTTGTCTTTCCAACCGCTTCTCTCCAACCATTTAGAAAAAATCCCTCCCTCCCCTTTTTTTTCCCAGTACTAGGGATTGAACCCAGAGCCTCATGTATGCTGGACAAGGCTCTGCTCCCAAGCCACATCTTCAGGTCTTCACTGGGGGATTTTAGGCAAGGGCTCTACACTGAGCTAGATCTCTGGCTCTCTTTTTAAATTTTATTTACTTATTTAATTTCCTCACCTTCTCTTTCTCCTCCTTTTTTTCTTTCTTTGTGTGTGTGTGTGTGTGTGTGTGTGTGTGTGTGTGTGAGAGAGAGAGAGAGAGAGAGAGAGAGAGAGAGAGAGAGAGAGAGAGAGAGAGAGAAGGCAAGGCCTCAGTCAGCTCTCTTTCTTTTCGATACAGGGTCTTACTAAATTGCCCAGGCTGGTCTTAAGATAGTCTACCCAAAATCTAAACCCTTGATCCTCCTGCCTTAGCCCCGAGCAGTTGGAACTATAGGCCAGAGCACCAAGTTCAAGCCGTTCAAGGGTCAGAGGTGCCTGGCAGACAGTAGCTCTTTAGTTAATTAGGATTCCGAGGCAGTCCAGCTCAGCAGGACAATCAGACGGGCAGTGTCTATGTGGGAGCAAGAGGGGAGAGTTGTGTCTTGAATGACCTTGCTCTTGTCCAAGTACCTCACAAGGGTTCATCCTGAACTGGGTGGAAAAGACTTTAAAATATTCAGAAATGAGGTTCGTGCAGTTTGTTTAGGAGCAGAGGGAACACTTACTCAACTATGCTGCATTTTTTCCTGAGTGAAATATGTGTATGTGTGTGTGTGTGTGTGTGTATACACACACACACACACACACATACACACACGCACGCACGCATGCATGCGAGTGTGAGCACAGTGTGCATGTGCTCACATGTGCTCTCATGCATGCAAAGGCCAGAGGAGGGTATCAGGTGCCCTCTTCTTGTACTCCTTGCCTTATTTTTTTGAAGCAGGGTCTCTCCCTGAACCTGAACTCAGAGTCCTGTTCCCCACCCCACCCCCACCCCCAAGACAGGTTCCTTATCTGATGGACAAGATTCTGCAGGGGAACCAAAGCCCTCATGAATATCGTGTATGCCTGCCCCAGGGTAGCAGCGACTCAGCGGCTGTTAGCCTGGGCTCTCCCTGCAGCTTCCCCTCCAGCTTGCTGGCTTTGGGCCTCTCCAAGAAACCTGAACGGTGGGAAGGGGCCGAGTGAAGAACTCTTTTTCACTTGGCTCAAATCCGAGAACATGTTAGAAAATCAATGGGGGCCAGTTAGGGGAGGGTGGACCAAGGCTTTCCTCTAATTCTTCAGGCTTGTTCTCTCTTGGGGAAGCCCTGATTGGTTTCAGAAATCGAGGCGTGCAGGACTTGTCCGTGTTCTTTGCCAGGTAAGCTGAGAAGGATCCTCGAGACTTCCACTGGACAAGGGGAGGGGGACGTCAGACTAAGTCCAACTTCACATTGCAAGGCCCGGAGCCCAAGCTGGGGCCCTGCTGCCTTCCTGCCTTCCTTCTAGCCCTTCATGATGTCCACTGCCCGGGTTGGGCCACTGCCAAGCCCTCACTCACAGGTGGGCATGGAGCCCGGGCTGTGCCAGGCTCAGCAGGGGCTCCCAGCCAAGAACAGCAGAGCTGTACTCAGGAAATCTGGGGGGATTAGGCCAGTGGGGACTCAGGTATTAGACTCCTGCTCCGGCTGGGGCACCGTGGATTTTATACGTGGGGAATGTAGGGACATGACATGGCCTGGACCAGTGTTGGGGAAGAATTGAGGCTGTGTAACTCTTCCTAAGCTAGGCCTGGGTCTCATAACATAGCACCTCCAGCTCAGCCCACCTTGGGATGAGTATTCAATGTCACTGGCCCACAGTGTGCCCCCAATCCTGGCAGAATCTGCTTTGGACTCAGGTTGTCTGGAGGCTGGGCCTTCCCTGGAGGGATGACTAGGAAGATGCGGATGGCTCATTATGGACAGTCCCTTCTATTGGCTCCTTGCTAGTCAGCTGGGTGTGTGTCGGGGTCAGCGGGCATATGTGGCTGTTGGGACACAGTGTGAGGGTGGGTATTCAGATGACAGGGTCATCTGGGCTATGTGCAGCTAACCGTCGCCAAGGGACGGACGGTCCCCGGATTGATGCTGCGATGATTCTTGGAGCTCTTGGCTACTCTGTCCCTGGCACCTGTCTAGGGACTTCTTGTATGTTTCCTTCATTTCTTCCTTGATCAGAACTAGCCCACCCTTCAGGATCTGGCTCTCTGAGGGAGTCTCTTTCTCATTCTGGGCTATGCTCAAGGTCCCCTCTATTGTTCTCCAGGACCCCAACCTTTATTTGTGGTGCGTGTGTGTGTGGGCGTGTGGGCGTGTGTGTGTGTGTGTGTGTGTGTGTGTGTGTGTGTGTGTGTGTGTATGGGTGAGTGTCATGTCTCACATGTGAGGTCAGAGGACAGTTTGTCAAGAGTTGGCTTTCTTCTTCCATCATGGAGGTCCCAGGAGCACAAACTCATGCCATTATACTTGGTGACAAGCACCTTTACCCTCTGAGCCATTTGCCAGCCTGACCATCCCTGGCTCGTCTGTGAGGTGGACCCATGGGTTTTCCCTGCATTCCAAGTCCCTTCCTTGTCCTGTGGTCAAGTCCAAACCTCCTGCTCTCCCAGGGCCTTTAGGTATAGCTATACTGACTATAGATCCCTGAGTCGGGCTGCCCCCTCCTCCCTAATTCTCAAAAAGCCTCTGTCTCCTCACTTTGACCATCTTGCCGGTCCTTGGGCTCCATTGGCTACTGGCTCAGGCCCCACCGAGCCAGTGACTCCCTGACCTGCTTTGGTTATCAGTCTGGGTCTCTGGGCTATCTCTAGGCTCCTCCCTTGGGCCCTGGCGGTGGGGCTGTCTATAGGGACATTGACTCAGATGTTATTTTGGGCTCCCCTTGGGCCCAACAAACTCTGGGGCCTCAGGCCTGTTTAGACGGCTGGGCCGGATGTGGCTGGTTCCAGGCTTTACCTCGGGCCAAGTGAGTAAGGCTGGGCAGGAGGGCAGGCAGGAGTCCCGGCAGGTCAGGAGAGCCAAGGAATGGCCCAGCCTCTCCTCTGGACTGTGATTGACCCTGACTTAGAGGCCCTGCCTGCTCTGCTCTGGATTCCTCACTGTCTCATGTCTGGAGTCTGGATGTTATTACACATGTCCTGGGGGGTAGATTTGGAATCTCAAACTCCTTGAGTTAGAAGACCAGGCATGGAGGTCGGGTCTCCAAGGGCAGTCATGATAATACCTCACATAAACTCGAATGTCCCAAGGGTGGCGGGGGGGCTTGAGATTAGTGAGGCCCATAGCAGTTTGAATCTCCCATCTCCCCAAACACCCCTTCTTCCAAGATGGACCTCGGAAGCCATTTGGATAAAATCTGAGTGTGTGGGCTTGGTGAAGTCTCGGCTGACAGAGCGCATTGTCTAGTTGAAGACCGGAGTTCCGTCTTCAACACTTCATAAACCAAGCTTGGTAGTGTATGCCTGTGATCCCAGTGCTTGGGAGGTGGAGGCGAGGGGACCAGGAGTTCAAGGTCACCCTCAGATACATAATGAGTTTGAGGCCAACCTGGGCTACATCAGATTCTCCCTCAAAAGTCCCCAACCAAAACACCTGAGCTCTGTTTCCAGGCCTGAGTTTTGAGTTAGTATCTTCCACCTCCATAGCTTCAGCCTCCAGCTGCCAACAGCGGCTTGGGTACCACCCTGAGGCCAGGTGAACTCCAGTCCTGTCAATCACATGTAGTAAGTGGGAAACAGGAGGCATTTCCAGGAGGTGAGGGCTCCACCGTCCCCCTTCCTGGCCATGCATTCCCAAAGGCAGGTGCCCTCTGCCCAGACTTATTTAAAGACCAATGGGTATCCCTAGGCTCTGTCCAACAGGTCCTAAGTGAAAATGGGTAGAAGCCAGGCCTGGCGATGCAGGTCCCATCTCTACGGTTACTTGGGAGGCTGTATGGGGAGGATCACAAGTTCGAGGACTGTCTGGGCTATAGAAGGGCTATACAAGGGCTGGCTTTGTGGCTGGAGAGATGGCTCAGCCATGCAGACACTGGGATCTGAGTTTAGATCCTCAGCTCCCATAAAAAAGCCAGGCATAGTTGGATGCATCTGTAACCCTAGAGCAGTGTGTGTGGAGACAGATCCTCAGAACCCTCTGGCCAGCTACTCTAGTCAGTTGGTGAGTTCTGGGTTCAGTGAGGGGCCCAGTCTCGAAACATATGGTGGAGGAACTAGCAAGATGGTCCAGTGGGTAAAGGCACTAGCCACTAGGCCTAATGGCCTGAATTTGACCCCCTAGGACCCATGCTGAGGAAGGAGAGAATTGATTGCCTCAAGCTGTCTTCTGATCTTCACGTGGGACCACGGCACACATGGCCCCCTACATGTGCCCACATACAGATAAATAAATAGATATAATTTAGAAAAGATAAGGTGGAGAGCAATTGAGGAAGACACTTGTCCACCTCTGGCCTCTATGAGCACGTCACGTGCCCTACGAGGACTGGCCTAGCATGCACATGGCCCTGCAAAAATGGCGTGGAGAAACTGAAACTGGAGGTTGAGACACCCGTTGAAGCCATATGGCACAAGCTGGTCAACTCCCCCAAGTGACGCTGTGTCCAGAGATAGTTACAGTCAGAGCCCCTCTCGGTGTAAGACAGGATATTGTAGCTCATTCCCAGGCCTGGGCATACTGTGTGTCCAGTTTGGGGAGGCTCAATTGAGTGTGAAGGAAGGTCACTCACTCACTAGAGACCTCCTATGGTGAAGGTTACATGGAAGCAGGCAGTTGTCCATCTGGGGACAGGGGACCAGGGCATTGGCTGTGTGCACAGGTTGGATGCTGCAGACTTGCAGGGTGCAGCCATGGGAAGGCCCAGTCGCCAGAGTCAGGACTGCGCAGGCGCGGCAGAGCCCAGGTTCCTCCTGCCAGCTCCCATGCACGCTTCACTGCCCTCCGCAGGAATGCACAACTTCAGATACAGACTATGTCATCCAAGAAGCGTTCCATGTTTTCCTTGGTGTGTGCTCTGGGAACGCCGCGGGAACAGCCGTCCACACTGTGGGCCACATACTTGGGTGGCTGCCGGGGCCGAGAGGCCACCCTTGCCAGCTGCGTCCTGGGTCCAGCGGGGCCCCTCCCGTGCGGTGCCACCTGCCTGGGAAAGTAGCTGGGAAGTCTTAGGGCAGGGATCAAGTGTTGGGGGAGGGATGTTTGCAAGAGACGGGGTCCCCTGTCCCTACCCACCCAGGCAGTCCGAAACCCTGATGCTCAGGTGCTGTTAGTGAGTCTGGGAGCCAGAGAAGTAGATGCCTCAAGCCATGCCCCGTCCCGAGTCTCATTCTAACCCTCTGCACAATGGGCTGGCTCCAGATCTTTCTAACTCTGAGGGGTTTAAAGTTAGAAGCCTCCAGTCTTATATATATTTGTTTTTATTTTTCAAGACAGGGTTTCTCTGTGTAGCTTTGTGCCTTCCTGGAACTAACTCTGTAGCCCAGGCTGGCCTCGAACTCACAGAGATCCGCCTGCCTCTGCCTCCCGAGTGGGTTTAAAGGCTTGCGCCACCACTGCCTGGCCAATCTTGGTTTTGAGAGCTCACACCAACAATACAAGATGGTACCAAGTCTAACTTTGAGGACCACTGAGACCCCTGAACTTTGTTATACACTCACATAGAACAACGGCTACACCTCAACCCCTTCTCGTGTGTGTGTGTGTGTGTGTGTGTGTGTGTGTGTGTGTGTGTGTGTGTTGGGTACCTTTCTTGATGGCTCTCCACATTTTGTTGTTGTTGAGACAGGGTCTCTCATTAAGCCTGGAGCTCACCCATTCGGTTAGACTGGCTGGCCATCGAGCCCCAGGGGTCCCCTCTGTCTCTCCCTTCTCAGTACTGCGAAGACATAAATGCCTGTCTTTTCACATGAGTGCCAAGGATCCAAGCTCGGGTCCTCAGGCTTACAAAGGAGAACGCTTTACCAACAAACCATCTCTCTAGCCCCTTCACGTTGTATTCTGAGACAAGGACTTACAAGGCAGCCTAGGCTGGCCTCAAATTCACAATGCAAACAAACGAGGTGAGGGGCATCTGTATTTCTTTCTCCAGTGGGGTACACGGGAGTACGCTTCAAACACCTGGCGCTTGGCTAGCTACCAACTCCTCCATCCTTCAGGAATCTCTCGTGCCGTGGAGGGCGCTCTCAGAGAGGGTGTCCGAGTGGTGACCATGGGATACTCTCAGCGCTGAGGGTATGGGTGCACTGCTCTTGGATCTAGCTCCAAGCCCTTGAGTGTGTATGTACCTCATGCAGGCAGGAGCCAGGGAAGTCTGGAGGAGGGAGTCAGGCCCCCTGGGACTAGAGCTCTTAGGTGGTTTGTGAGCTGCCAATCTGGGTCTTCTGTAAGAGATGTGAGTGCTATCAACTGTGGAACCATCTCTCCAGCCCCTGCCTTTAAATTAAGGAAATTATTTTATTTTCATGTGTGTATGTGTGTGTGCACATAGAAGTCGGAAGAAAGCATCAAATCCCGTGGAGCTGGAGTTACAGGAGATTGTGAGCCACCTCCCATGGGTGCTGGAAACTGAACTTGGGTCCCCTGGAAGAGCAGCAGCAAGCTCCGTGAACCACTTGGCCATGTCTCCAGCTTTGGCCTAGGGTTTTGAAAGTTGAGTAGGAGTTTGCCAGCTGAGAAAGAGATCAGAGACCAGGAACCGTGTCAGGCACATGGAGGGAAGGCGTGGATGAGCGGAGCTGGGAAGGACTGGCGGGTGTGAGAAGGAAGATGGAGTCCACGCTCGAGTCTCGGATATTATCCTGAGGGTACCAGGGAGCAAGCTATGAGGAGGGTGAGGTCAGAAGTGGGCACTCAGGTGCCAGGGCCTGCAGTGTGCTCAGAGAGCTGAGCAGAGCTGGGCCGGGTTCACATGGGGACGGGGTAACATAGTAGGAGGCATGGTGGATAGAATGCAGGGAAGAACTAGGGGTCCAGCTTGCTGCAGAGGAGGGAGAGAGCTGTGCTTGACCTTGGGAAACCTCTTTCCATCCAACATGGCTGCCTTGCGTCTCCAGCTGGTACGGGGAGCTGGGTGCCCAGTGCCTGGTGTTTACATCCTTGACATACCTCTGGCCTCTTATCTCTGAGGGTCGGTCATGCGTGGCCACCTTGCCAAGTGGCCCCATCATTCCTTGCATCATAAATCAGGCACCACACCCTGACACTTCTCTGCGTGCCCACCCCACCCCGTCTCACCTGGATCCAGAGGTAGACAGGAGCCTGAGGTCGGGCCTGAGGCTGCCCATACACCAGCTAACACCCTCTTAGAAGCTCTTCTGGGAAGCCATATCTGTGCTTCGCAAAGAACTGAACCACAGCCACAAGTCGTTGGGGTCTCGTATGTTCCCTTCTATGAAATGGGTACATTTTCTTATTCACTCAGCAAATATTACAGCGGCAAGCAGGGCAGTGGTGGTGCACGCCTTTAATCCCAGCACTTGGGAGGCAGAGGCAGGTGGATCTCTGTGAGTTCAAAGTCTACAGAGTGAGTTCCAGGACAGGCTCCAAAGCTACACAGAGAAACCCTGTCTTGAAAAACCAATACATACATACATACATGCATACATGCATACATACATACATACATACATACATATATACATATATATATATATATCTTTACAGCGGCAAGACACAGATGGAAAGATGAACCAGGTGGAGTCTCCTGCTGAAGGGGTGACAGAGAGACTAAAGACAGGAAGTCCCCAAAGGGTCTAATGGTCCAGGATAGAGAGTAAGGGGCACCACAGTAGGACGGAGAGGCTATGGAAGGGGGTGGGTGGGCTGCTAGTTGAAAGAGGGTCAGGAATGTCACAATTAGGACAACTCAGAAACCCTCAGGAGAGAAATATCAGGCTAGGTGTGGGAGAGAGGCTTGGGAGAGAAGGGTCGAAGGAAAATGGAGGCGGTGGGTCATGCGGTGGTGACCCCCAACCATAAAATGATTATTATAAGAAATAATTATAACTGTAATCTTTCGACTGTTATGAATCATTATGAAAATATCTGGTACGCAGGGTATCCGATAGACGAGCCCCAAAGGGGTCATGACCCACAGGTTGAGAACCAAGGTCTAAGGGGCCTCCCTCCCTGTGTGGAGGCCTCTGTTTGCCCCCAGCACCAGCCTTTTGCATGCTTCGCCATAGTGCATTCTGGGAAGATATAAGAAGAGGGTCCTGGGGAGTTTTAGGGCCTGTCCCTCTGGCTTGTCCCCACTGTCCTGGGTCAGGGCATAAAACGAGATGCTTTCAGAGCACGGTGACAGCTTCAGGGGACGGAGCTTTGTTGGCAACCTCTGACCTCTCCTTGACCCTCCCGTTTCTGGTCTCCCACCCGCCTGCCGCACAGTCCCAGCCTTGACCTCATGTCTGCTGGCTGTGAGTGAGGGGGAGATAAGGGACCCTTCTGCAGGTTGTTCCCCACTGGGTACAGACAGGAAGAGGGGTGCCGTATATTGCTGCAGCCCCAGAGGGCCTCATGACTCACCCGTAGGGGTCAGGGCCCCCCCCGCTACTGCTCCGGGAGGGAAGCACTCCGCCGTGGTAAGGCCTGGAGACTGCGCCCCGCTTGCACCCCGTACATGATCTCCCTTGGCCCTCCAGTTCTGTTTCCGAAGCCCCCTCTTCTCCCACCGCCCAAACGGCTGGGGAAAGCATCTAAACATCCAACATACAAACAGGCCGGACCGGTACCCTCGGTCCTGGGGTGGGACTGCGCGAGGGTGCCTGCGTCGGTCCTTCGTCTTTCAGCCTTTTCATGTGCCCTCATTGGTATTGCTGGCCTTTTGTTCCTACTTTGTGGGCTGGTGTGTGTGGTGTTGGTGAGTGTCCATCCCTTGGGTGCACGCCCCTGAACTTGAGTATCATCTCTTATTACTAACATGGAGTGCCAGGTTATCTGTTAACGCGCTCCAAGAACTCGACACGCCTCCTGGCTCAAGAAAAATGTTTTTGACTCATCTTAGCATCTTACTCCCCCCCTCTCGGCCGGCCCCTTTTGCAACCATCCCACGCCTCCCCCTTATGCATGAATTTTGGGGATAAAAAAAATTTCAAAATTCACGAGATTGATATCTTATTCCCGGGATAAAGTAGTACTACCGGGTTTCTGCTTTTTAGATGATTTGTGAGCAACTGTCGGGCTCCGTAGCCCAGGCTGGCCCCCACCACTCAACGAGCTTAACCAAAAAATTAAACAGTCTCTTTTATCTCACTTCATCAATCTCTCAATGGGCAGAGAACACTGAGATGATGAAACCATTGAATTTTCCTGACTCCTCTGCTTTTGCCTCCATCGTGCTGGTGAGGGTATATTGTGTGTACTACAACTCTGCAATGGCTGTGTGTGGACGCTGTGGAAGTTGAGGGTGCCAGGTCAGCATACTCATTGCGGATGACACCAGTGTACTGCGTTGGATCACAGGGCGCCCTCCCTAGGGCCGCGCCCCCACCCAACTAGTCGATCCACAGATTCCCCAAGCAATTAAACTGAAATTGAGCATAGAGAGTAAAGCATAAACACAAAAGACAGAATCATGTTGTGTGTGAAGTGAACCACCTTTCTGCAGGCCAGTGTTTTAGCAACAATATTCAAACACATGGCCTAACCATACAAGCCTCTACTGGCTCCAAGAACGTGTTCGACTCAGAGAAGCCTGCGAACCAAAAGGAATACGCATCAGCATTGGGCTTGATATGGCTGGATGAGACCCTATGATGGTGTAGGCAGCAGAACAAAGCGCCCTAGGACCAACTCCTGGAATGCCTTAGAAAGTTCTGCCTCATGAATGCATGGTTATGGGAAATGGTACATGAAAATGGTTTCACATGTACATGGGAGTAAGATGACAAGATCTCACCCCCCTTCTTATCGGCAGGTTTCATTGGTTCAAATAAGATTCATAACGAGTGAGGTAAAACCTCCCCCACTCAGTTCTTGACAGAATAAGACTCGTATGATGGAATAATTTTCCCCAGAACCGCACGGACCATTTCCATTTGTTTTTTCAATTGTTGTTTGTTTGTTCTGATAGGCGTGTGATTTGAATGTCTTCTGCTTACCTGCTTGCTTCATCCTTGCTCAAGGGTGCGATATCTTATCTTCGTCCCCAGATTCCGGTAATAGTAATCACTACCCTCTCTCGTTAGTCATCGCTAGCCAGCCTCAGTACTAGATCAACGGGTGGTTACTCAACCCCCTGTACTCCCACCTACAACTCTCCCTCGTTAGTCACTCAGTAGCCAGCTCACATGTCAGTCGAAGAGCGACCTCGAGGATGAACAATGGATGGACAATACACTTTCTTGTATTCCAACTACACTCTCCATTTTAGTCACTCAGTAGTCAGCTCAGTCCATTCAGATCACTTGGTGACCTTAGTCTTCACCCTGTTATCTCACTACCTCCCTCCCCCAAATAAGGCCGCCTCCGCTTCAACGTTGCAGACGCTCAAGTACCGCCAGTCTTTCAGTCATCTAGATTCACTTGGTGTACTAGTACATGGTGGGACGCCTTGATCCCACTCCACCCCTGCCCTCCCTCCTTTCGTTTGTTCCATCTAATACACTGTAGGCCGGTCTCAGTTCTCATGACCAGACTCACTCGGCTGCACTCGCGCTGCTACCTCACGCCCCTGTCTCCCAACTACCCTCTTCTCTGGTGGGAAGGGCCCCAGTTGGGCCATTACGTTATAGTCCCACTACAAATACGAACTTTTTCAGTTGGTGGGAAACCAGCACGAGGGTATCAGATCACTGGTGCCACTAGCCTAGCATCACGCACCCTGTTTGGAAATAGAAGGGCACTCTCTACCTGGCTCGGGGGGGTTGGTTAGGAGTGCGCTCAGGGGGTAGCACAGCTTAGTCATCATGATCAATGAAGTGAATAGTGTAATCCACCTGTATACACTACCTCCATTTTTTGTAGTGCAGGGGACAAAGCATATATAACCTCCATCCGTATTACTTGGTGGTGTGGTTCATTCTGGCATATATATTCCCCATTGGCGTAGGCTAAACGCGTCAATGATCGCCAAAGCTCTACCCATCAGAATCTGCCTCCCTTGTTGCGCTCAAGTGCCTGTCCATGTTGATTGTTAGCTGGAGTAAACTACCTCACTTCCGACCACTTTGGTTAATCCACAAAACAGTTATACTCAGGTGAACACTGCCTCCGACATATTCTCAACTCAGGGGACCAATAGCTTCTTCTGGCTTCCGTGGATCCTGTACATATGGTTTCGTAACTCCCACCACGATCACATAAAACATTAGTCATCAACATGTATAATAAAAGAAAACCAGAAGACCGTGAGAGGACAGGATAAATGCGAGCAAACCCGCTGAGGCCCTGTGGTGGGTGCTCACACCTTATTAATTCTCAGCACGTAAGGAGCTGAGACATCAAAGTGGAACTGTGGAGTCTCGAGGCCCGAGCATAGACACGAGCGAGGAAGAAGCTCGGTTCCTCAAAAGCAACAAGTCGAGTAAAATCGCGGTGGTTTGAGCTATTCTGTCCGCATCCCAGGCACTACAAGAGGAACCAGAGGCAGGCCTGGCGGCGCACACGCTAACGGTCACACGTGGCCCTCGGTCTCCTCCTAGAACAGACAGACGGAGGACAAGCCAATGCACATGGCTCCTTGGGGCTAACGAGTTTGTTTGGGGGAGAACACGCTTTGTTGAGGGGACGTTGTGCAGTGTCGTGGAAGTAGTTCAAATGGGTTCAGATATGAAGGCGGAGCTACTCCTTTTCGGGGTATCGTGGTGTAGTGCGATGTCCGAGGAGTGCTGGAGTGGGAGACGAGACCCTGAGACGTGTCAGGTCATCCCAGTCTCTCCGCTGCGCGCCTCCGGAACTACCTGGACACAAACAAGTCTCATTTTCAAGCAAGCTCCCCAGATCCACTTGGCTTGCAAAGCGTCTTTTTTTTTTTTTTCTTAACTGAGCAATTCTTATTTCATACTGAAACCACAAGTGTCTAACCAAGAGTATTAAACTCAACTACGGAAAGCGGCCATGTAATGGCAACATACAGAATAGGACTCTGAATTGAATGCCCCCTCCCAGCCGTTTCGACCCCACCCAATCTATGTCCTCGTGTCTGCCTTGTGAAGTCAGGGCTGCCCCACCCACAGTGGCACTATCCGAGACACTCCCTTTGTGTCGCTCTCTTTTTCTCATACACCTTTCCAGAGAGTCCTTAGTACCTCCACCTACAAGAGAACTTACGCCAGCTTCAATGGCACTCTCAATGAACAGAGTCACACACTCTCTGTTCTTGATTTGCCTGTCTCTCGTTCATTAAAAAAACACATCCCCTACCGCGCCAAGATAGAAAACGCCTTACTGCTGTTGTCCTCAAGGTCCCTAGTATAATCACCAGCCATCGCATGGATGAGTCCGGCCACCGTGTTTCGATACCTTGAGCTCCGAAGTGGGGACAAGCCACTAGGTTCAGTTTCATCTAGAGTCTGATCGCCCACGGCCGTTTCAAACCCTCTCACCAAACCTTGCTCCCACTAGGTGGCACCATCTAGTCAGGAGGAGGTGCGAGCAATCCCTCGTTTTCCTCGCTGCCAAGGTCTAGGGTATGTGAGAAGGTGTCTGGCCTCCTAGAATGATGTGTCGGGTTGCTCCCAGAACCTCAGAACATCATGGACTGGTATCAAAAATATAGGTCATCTTGTGGCAAAAGGCTCTAACACAAGTAAAGTTCAAGTCTGACCTCAACTACATGTGAGTAATGTTCAAGCTTATGCCTGGGTAACCTGTGTGAGAAGAGGCGCGATGACTGTGGATGTATCCAGCGTTGATAGGTTAATTACACTGTGCCTATAGAATCCCCTTGCTCTTTGTGGGGTCTGGGTGTGCTCTTTCTAGTGTTGATTACATCCTGCCTTAGATATCCCTCCTTAGTGATGGGGTCTGGTAGTGAAATGGACACGAGTTAGACAGAAAGCACACCAATAGAAATCACCAGTGGAAGGGAGAGGACTGGGTGTGTGGCTCAGTGGTAAGAGGCCGCTCCGTTTTGTATAGTGCGCCCAGTGTTAGTTAAAAGATGCTGAGGGTGGTTGGCTTCAGTGGTAGAACACTTGCTAGAATCCAGTGAGGGCTGGGGATGTTGGCTCAGTGGTTAGAGCACTGCCTAGATTCCCAGTGAGGGCTTGGGAAAATAGCTCAGTGTGCTATAGAAGAGAATTTTTCTTATCAATGTGTGAGTCTCTCGGTCCATCCCTAGCATCCTCCTGAAAAAATAACTCTAAAGCATACCAAAACACCAACATGATCTGTCATCACTTTCTAGAAGTCCCGGGGGAGGCTTGAGTGAAGCCTTTGCATGCTTTTCCTCCTATTTCCAACTGCTTAGGCAGGGGAGTGGGAAACTTAATATGTTGAAAGCACATTATACATAAAGCATAAGTGAGTTACTCTACGGGAGTGCTTAGACTAGGGGAGAACTTAGATGGGACTTAGACTACTGGGTTATCTTTCTATGATTCAACTCAATGGCCTAGAGATGGACCACTTGACGATTTTCCATCAGCTGTCCCTCAGGCAGTCTTCTGGTCGCTCCGCCAAGAGAGGAGGCTTGTTCGCCAACACAACAGGCAGGTGGCACTAGAGGGCCGCGGCCCCGGCGGATGCAGCACCCCCTTGTCTGTAATCCCCTCCTACGGGTGTGTAGGGATCTCTGTCATGCTTCAGTAAGGGTCTTTGTTAGTGCATATGTTCCTTTGTCTTCTGTGCATACGTCGATCCTCAAGTCCCGTCCCCTTCTCTTAATCAAGCTATGGCCCGCCCCCTTGTCCCGCCTCTTGCTTGTTTTGACTTAAGGCATCGCCGGGTCCTCGCATGGGGTCGTCCGGAAACTAACACTCACAGAAAGAAGAACCCATATTATTTTATTTTCCCCTCGTTCTTCCCCTCCTAGGAACTCCAGCCGTGCGGACAACGAAAGGAAACCATTTGGAGGAAGAGATATTTGATTAACATATTATATCCAAAGTGACACACCCAATCAACAAGGGACGTGTGGCCTGGAATTCTCTTGGGAAAGGCCTTGGTCCTGGTGGAGGATGGGATGTCTCGGTTTCTCTTGTGGTCCCAGAGGCCGGGGGCATGGGGAGGGGTGGGGCTGAGAACTAAGAAAGTGGAAGGGAACACTGTGCGGTGCCCTAAATAGGAAAAGCTAAGGTCTGACTGGGGGGCATTTCCGTCTCTGTGGAGTAAGAGGGGTGGGAGGGTATCTATTCGGACAAGAGGTGACTTTTTTTTTCTCGGAGCTTAGGTCAGGAGTGCGGTGGAAAGGGACCCCATTGAGCCTAAGAGAACGTCACCTTGACTATGAGGTGGGCGTTCTATGGAATCTCAGGGTTTAGGGTTTCTTACAGCCTGTCCTCTCATCCTTTGGACCAAGATTTGTGTCGTCCCGTGTTTGACACCTGAGGTAGTGAACGTTATTTCCTGATATATTGTGGTAAAGCAAGCGGGCTTCCCACATACAGGATCTTACTACTGGGAAGAGGGGATGTTCTACTATCCTCCGAGGCTCCTCAGGGGCTGGGGGAAGTTTTCTAGGCATGGGTTGCTTTTTCTTAACAACCCAACTTTTTAAGAGGACGACCAAACAAAATTCCACCCCTAGTTTTATCCTTTCCAGTCCTCTCACTGGTGGAGGGAAATTTCTCATTTACCGGCAGGGGCTCTAACACACTGCAGACGCCAATTAAACAAAGTTTTGGCCCAACAGCCCCCTCCACTGGGGGCTTCATAAAGGTTTTTTCCCCGCCCCCGCCTGCCTTCCTAAACTACCCCTGAGTCACACCCAGCCCTCACTGGCGATTTTTAGGCTATGTGTTCTATCCACTGAGTTACAGCACGCCGAGGCCCCCTTCTCACTGGGGATTTCTCTTTAGGCAGGTTGCTCCTCCATCTCTGTGGCCCATTCCCCCGATCACAATCACCATACGCGGACTTCATAGGCAGGTGATCTGGCTCCGCCAACTAACCACACACCCCAGCCGCCTTACTTTTGTGTTTGAGCTCCAGGCAGGTGTATCAGGACCTTAGTTCATATGTTTATAAGGCAAGCACTAGGGAGGTAGAGACTGAACGGTCTCTGCGCTTGCCTTGCTGGCCCACCAGTCCAGCTAGCTTGGCAAGCTCCAGGTTCAACAAGAGACCTCCCTCCCTCTCTCCCTCCCTCCCTCCCTTCCTTCCCCCCTCCCTCTCTCTCTCTGACACACACACACACACACACACACACACACACACACACACACACACACGTAGAACTGAGGAGGACACCTGATATCAACCTCTACATACCACATGCATGCAGGTGCACACACACAGGCGCATGAATGCTTACACATCCACTCACACCCTCTTCCCCCCAGATCTCAAAGAGAATTCAATGTATTCCTAGTATCCAGGACTGTCTGTGGTCCACCTGATTCCAAAGAGTCCCCCCCCCTCCGCCCCCATAAACCCAGATTGACAGTCTCCTCACCCGGCTTTGTCTCAGACATGTCAGCCTCCGCCACAGCGCAATTTCCCTTCTCCCTGTCCCCACATCTCCAACGCTTTCCCCACCTCAGCAGAGTGTACCAACATGCAAGTGACAGGGAGCAACTGGAGTGAGGCAGGGTTTCCTGTGGCTCACAGTCTGAGGGTGCACAGTCCATCATGGCCGGGAAGGCATGGCGGCAGGAGTGTGAGGCGGCTGGTCACATGGCCTCTGCAGTCAGGAAGCAGAGAGAGATGGATGCTGGTGCTCAGCTCACCTTCTCAGTTTTAACCTTTTCCCCAATTTTATGTGTGTGCTCAAACTCAAGGAATCGTCTCAATTCTCCCCTCCTCCACCCTACCCTGAGTTCGACTTGTCATGGTGTCACCCTGTGAGAATCCTTTACCGCTGTTCATTTATCTGTTTCTGTTTCTACCCATTGCCATCTGTGTTACTCAGGGCCCTTTAGAAGAACAGAACCCCTGGATTGAATACATATTAAAAGGAGATTTATTAGACTGGCTTGTAAGATATGGTTGGAGTCCTCTAACCATGGTTGCCTCACACCACAGAGGCCCAGAACCTGGCATTGCCAAGTCCAAGAGGCTACATTGTCTCAGCAGACCCAGTCTGGTACTAAAGCCCTGGAGGGTTTCTGGCAAGTCTTTGCTCTTCGATCTACTTTGGAAGCCTGTCTTCCTTAGGGTTTATTATTGCTGTGAAGAGACACCAGGACCACGGCAACTCTTATAAAGAAAACATTTAATCGAGGGGGCTCACTTACAGTTTCAGAGGTTCAGTCCATCATGGCAGGAAGCATGGCAGCATGCAGGCAGGCATGGTGCTGGAGAAGCAGCCGAGTGCCCTACATCTTGCAGGCAACAGGAAGTCGACTGACTCACTGGGCATTATCCTGCATATAGGAAACCTCAAAGCCCACCCCCACAGTGACACACTTCCTCCAACAAGGCCATACCCACTCCAACAAAGTCACACCTCCTAATAGTGCCCCTCCCTATGAGATTATGGGATTACAGGATTATGGGATCATGGGGGCCAGTTACATTCAAACTAGCACAAGGCCCGAAGGAGCTGGTCCCAATATAAAGGAAGGAATAGAGTAGATGAACCCATCAGCAAGAGTGAAGGCCCAAGTGAGCAAAACAGCAAAGTCTGCCTTCTCCCATGCCCTTCTATCCAGACCTTTACTAGAAGGCGATGATCACGTTTGAGCTGGGTCTTCCCATGTCAAGCATCAGTCAAGAGAGCCTGTCAATCATCAGCCCAGATAACCCCCTACAGACATGCCAACAGGTCGACCTTGGCTAGGTAATTTATCAGTAGGACTCCCTTTTCAGGTGATTCTAGGGGACAGTCAAAACTAACCAGCACACCATCCCTGTCACGGTTCCTGCCATCCATTCTTGTCACCGGTTCCATTCTGAGGTGTTTGGATCTGAAATACACTCCAAAGGCTCATATGTTAAAGGCTCCACCCTCAACACAATGTTCAGAGGGGTGGGGCTCTGGTTTTGTTTTGTTTGAGATGGGGGAGGGTCTCGTGTAGCCTAGGCTATCCCCAAACTGGCTATGCAGCCAAAAATGACCTTGAGATCCTGACTCTTCCGCCTCCACCCCAGGGCTGGGGTTACAGCCGTACGTGACCGTGACCATCCTAGGCTTTTGGGGAGCAGTTGGATCACGAGGACTCTGATGTCACCGCGGGATTAACCCAGGGTTAATTCTTCACCTGATGGGCTTTGGGAGGAGGTAGGAAGCGTGGAAGGTGGGAAGTGACTGGGAGGAATGGTTCTCTGAACGATGTGCTTTATTCCAGCTTCTTTTCTGTCTTTCTGCTGCCCAGCCACTGCGAAGTGGGCAGCCTCTTCAGACGCCTGCTCCTCCTGCCGCCGCCGCCGCCGCCGCCACCGCGATGTTCAGTCTGGCCACAGGTTTCTAGAAAGGGAGCTGTTTGAGGTGGAGAGAACACTCGGAGACCCTGAGCCAAAATTAATCTTATTTTCATTAAGCCGGTTTGTTCAGGTTCTGGTTACGGTGACAGAAAGTGACTGGCACAGACTGCTATCACCATGACACCTCTCACCCTTGTCAATACTGGCTCCCCCCCACCCCATTCCGCCAGGACTTATGTGTGTCTGTATGTGTATGTGCACAGGCGAGTACAGGCACTCACGGGAGTTAGAAGGAGATATTGGATCCCCTGGAGCTCGACAGGCATTTGTGAGCTGCCTCTTGTGGATACAGGAATCAGAACTCCATTCCTCTGATAGAGCAGTGAGTGTCTGTCACCTTTGAGCTGTTTTTCATCTCCTAGTAATGCAGGTCTTAGCAGGTCACGTTACTGAAATCCACCAATGACTTCCCACAGGCTGCAGAAAAATATTAGAAAACCTACCAAGAGTTTCAGGACAAGGGGAGATGGGACAAGACCTTGTGAATATTGCCAACAGGCGTAATATTCATAGTTAGGCATGGTGGCACACATCCTTAATCCCAGCACTCTGGAGGCTGAAGACTGAAGTTCAAGGCCAACCTCAGCTATAAATGGAATGTAGTGAGATAACATGAAACCCAAATCAAATAGCATTTGCTACATGCCTGCTGTGTGTCAAGTACCATGCTGAGCACTTTACAGATATCAGCAACTTGTGCCCACCACGGCCCTAAAACGTGGGGTGGTTACTGAAGGTGCCCCCACCATTGCCCTCAACTGATCTCCATGTAGGAAGGGGTCCCAGCTGAAAGCCTTTGTTTCCACCTCTTTCTCCAGTATGTGTGTGTGTTCTGCTCTGCACTACAGGAAGTTCTCAAAAAGTGTGTGTGTGTGTGTGTGTGTGTGTGTGTGTGTGTGTGTATGCGTGCGTGCGTGCCACGTGTGTGCAGGTACCTGCAGAGGCCAGAAGAGGGCATCAGATCCCCTGAAGCTGGAGTGACACATGGCTTTGAGCTGCCCAACTTGGGAGCTGGGAACTGAACTCAGGTCTCTTGCAAGAGCAATAAGTGCTCTTAATCCCTGAGCCGTCTCTCCAGCTCCCTAGTACTCTGAGGTCTGTTCTGATTGGTAGGGATTAAAGGAAGACTTTAGGGACAGGGTAGTCTGGCACTATGACGGGTAGTATGAGTCTCCCTTGAGGAGATGTGTGTGTGTGTGTGTGTGTGTGTGTGTGTGTATTGTGTAAAACTTTGCTTCATCCCTTCTTTTGCCAGACACCCTATCTTCTGTGTGACTCAGCTTTCCATACCCATCATTAAATGTGTGAGATGATTAACCTAGAAAAGGCAGCCCAGGGAGATGGTGTGGTGGCTCGCGGTGATGGTGGAGAAGCCACGTGACCCGAGTTGGATCCCTGAGACCTTCATGGTGGAAAGAGTGAGCCAACTCCTGCAGGTTGTCCTCTGACCTCCTCAAGGATGCCACGTACACAGGCTTCCCACGAACAAGACAAATGAAAACAGCAGATAAATAAAATAAAAGGGTTATTTTGGCTTAGGGTCTTGGCTGGTTTCTATCCACGGTCAATTCTGGGCCCGTGGGGAGGTAACACATCATGGTGGGAGCACACAGGGTAAACCATCCATCTCATGACCAGGAATCAAAAGAAAACCAAGGATGGACCAGGCTCCCACAGTCTCTGGGGGCACACTTCCATGACTGCCCATAAGGCCCTGCCACCTCCCATGGGCACCACCCTGGGGACCACACCTTCAATACATACGCCTTAGGGAGACAGTCAAGGTATATTCTTCAGTGCCTCTCTTTCTCTTGCCTTATTGCATCAGGCTAGCATCTCCAATCTAGGAGGGCATGGCGCTAGACATGGCGCTGCACAGCCATCGTCTTTAATCTGTGAGGTATTATTTCCTGTTTGATGGATTTTTATGTCTAGTTCTCAGTTCGTTCTGAACGTGTGAGGGGAATATTATTTACAGGCCTTCAAGCATTCCATTTTATAGATGAGGAACTGTGAGGTGACTCGCCCACACTCACACATTTATTAAGTGGCAAAGTGGTTATCCAGTCCTCTGCCAGTCAGACTTCAAAGCCCGTCGTCTTAATTACTGCGCTATAAAGCCTTCAATAAAACATGCCTAAGTGAATAATAATTTAATAGGAGATACTGGCGGAAGGGCAGGGTACCCCTGTAATAGCAGAGCAGTTCCAATAGCTGCAATTATGTAGGAGAACGAAGTACAAATGCAGCCCACGAACTGACAGGCGTTCTGTAACGCTGGAGGACGAGGGGCCAGCCATTTGTGGTGAGAGGCAATTAGCCAACATTTTATATCTCCTATGAAACGATCTCCAGACAGAGCATAAAAGTTTGAGCGTATGTAAATAAGCGGTGAAACTCTAGACCAGCTTGTAGGAAATCAACGGAATTCTTCTTCACTCTCTGGAAAAGTGTTTCTAGAGGTTCTTCTTTTTCTTTACTATTTCCCAAGGACAACTCAGCCAGAAAAAGATGAGCACGAGCCAACGAGATGGCTCCGTGGGTAAAGGCGCTTGCCACCAAGCCTGATGACCCGAGTTTGATCTCTGGGACCCACTTGGTGGAAGGAAATAATTGAGTCATTCTCAAGAGAAAGAGAATTTGTCTTCTCTCTCTCTCTCTCTCTCTCTCCTCCCTATAATTTGTCTTGTTACCTAAACACATACACACACATGCACACATGTACACACACAGAGGCATGCACACACATAGACACACACACTAGCCCTGTAATTTGTCTTGTCACACACACACACACACACACACACACACACACACACACACACACGATGGATGGCAAGGCCACTATTGTGGACATGTAAGACTATGACCTCCTGTACCGTGGGAAGTCACAGTGAATGCCCAGAGTTAACTGTTACTGGGTGGGGAGAAATAGATGCCAATGCACTTGCATGACCTGGGTTGTGGTCCCCGGTTAGACCTTGGATGCTCACAAAAGCTGTGCCCATCCTCGTTCGGCTCTGGCCTTTGAAGTCTTCCAGGGTTGGTCCCCAACCCAGGATGCTTCTCTAAGAACAGAGCTCAGTTTGGAGCCTGGCTGAGCCTTTTGTTGTATCTCCAGCCCCCTGTGAGATCTTTTGGTGGACCAGACTCGCTGTGCCCAGAGACTCCAGCCACAGTTGAGCAGTCGAGGCCCTCCTGAGGCAGGCCATGGTGGCACCCGGGTTTCTGTCTCGCGGTTCTAGATCAGGCTCACCCAAGGCTGTAGTCACTCTGTCAACTGCCATAAGGACCCTTCTGGATACAACATCTGTACGTATCCTCTCGAACCATCCTTAGAAGATTCTAGATGACTCTGAGACCGTCCCCCACCCCCCTGAGAAGGGAAGGGTTGCCATGATGCCTGCCCTTCCCATCAGTCCTTGCTTCTCTCTGTCCATCCTGAAACCTTTGTTTGAAGTGTACGAGTCTAGAGGTGGAGGCTAAATTTATCTATAAGTTAATGTTTTTTTGGTTTTTTTTCTCCTTAGGTAGGGTCTCATGTAGCCCAAGCTGGCCTAGAACTTCCTATCAAGACAGGACAACTTTGAATGCCTTGTAGTGCTGGGATTACAGGCGTGCACCGCCACACTTCATTTTACACGATTCTGAGGCTGGGATCCAGCCTTCATAACTTCATAACTGCTAGGCAGTCTTGTTTTGTCAAAGCCTCAGAGAGAAAGCCAGACTCCTTTGCCTCCTGTTTCCGACCATCTTGTTTTGCATGTTGTATGTTCTTATGCACGCATGTATGTGTGTGGAGATGTGCAGAGCTGAACTGTAGCTTATTAGCTTCAGGGGATCAATAGAGTGAAGGGCTCTGAAGGGCAATCCAAAGGTTAGGAGCGGATATCTACTTTTTCCACAGTGTGTATGTGTGTGTGTGTGTGTGTGTGTGTGTGTGTGTGTGTGTGTTTGCGTGCACACACACACATGTGTATGCCTGTGCCGTAGTGTGCATGTGGAGGCCAGAGAATAATTTGTAGAAGTTCCTCCTTCCCACCCTGTGTGTCCAAGAGTTGAATTCGGATTGTCAGGCTGCGGTGGCAAGCCTCCTGTACCCGCTGAGTCATCTTGCTGGTCCAATCTACTTGTTGATGACTGGCTGTGTGTCTCTCTCACCCTGGTGCCCCCATAACCAGGCTAAACCTGCCACTGGGGCATAGGATTTTTTTTTTTCTGGACTTTGACTGCAGTGACCTTCCAGAGACTGGACCCCACCCGCAGTTCAGACTTGAACTTACAGCCAGACCCTCAGGCACCAACCTTGTGGCTGCCCGGCTCAAAGTCCTGATGGAGGAGGGAACATGTTTTCAACCCCCCCGCCGCAGAGCCTGTTCATCTCAAATGGACACTTTCTTCAGTCTGTTCAATACCACCATTTTCCTCCTTCGGCCAGCCATCGGCTGAGATATTTATAACTCACTCCTGGCACTCCATCTTGCCTAATTGGCGGGGCCTGGCGGGGCCCCCATCCGTCATGGTAAGTGGACCTTTCACCAGCCTCTGGAGGGCTCTTGGCCAGCCCGGACATTCCCAGGCCTAGGAGCGGCGGGGGAGGCTGCCCTCCACCCTGCCCGCTCCCAAGGCTGCATCCAGCAGGCTCAGCCCTGCCAGTGGGAGCCCCTGGGAGTGAACATCTGACTAGGGGCCATCTGTCACCTCTCAGCCAAGGGTGACAGGGATCCTTCACAGTGTCTGCCTAGACATTCCCAGCCCTCTCTGCTGGCTGCCTCCCGCTGTCACTGATCACTCCATCCTTCTTAGAATGGCCTCCCTATCTTTGCTCTGCCTGGTATGACCCTGTGGATCTCTTGCCTGCAGGGTGAAACCTCAGGTCAGGGCCAACCAAGAGTGTACTACTGGTCCAAACCTGTAATCCCAGCTACCTGGAAGGCTGAGACAGGAGGATTACAAGTTTAAGGTCAGCCTGAGCTACGTAAAGTGAGTTTTAAGACAAGCCTGGGCAACTTAGCGAGGTACAGTCTCAAAATTAAAAGTGAAAAAAAAAAAAAGCATTGTGGGTGTGCCTCAGTGGTGGTAGAATGCTTACCTAGAATCCCCCAGTGAGGGGCTGGGATGTGGCTCAGTGGTAGAGCACCTGCCTAGAATCCCCCAGTGAGGGGCTGGGGTGTGGCTCAGTGGTAGATCACCTGCCTAGAATCCCCCAGTGTGGGGCTGGGGTGTGGGTCAGTGGTAGAGCAACTGCCTAGAATCCCCCAGTGTGGGGCTGGGGTGTGGGTCAGTGGTAGAGCCTCTGCTTAGAATGAATCCCCCAGTGAGGGGCTAGGAGGCAATAGGTTCAAATCTTAGTACTGAAAAGAAATCTTAGCTGACAGCTGATCCTGTCTCTTCCTCTCTGTTTTAGCCACAGTGAACATCATGTTTTTCCTTATGGATAGATGGTCATCTTCAGGCCTGCTTAGCCCCTCTAGGCTGACCCCTTGGGGTCCTCCTTAGCCATCTCTGCTCCTCAGAGCTTGTTGTGCACCTAACCCTCACCATCTGCCTCCACAGTGTGGGATCCCTGCCCTTACATGCTTAGGAAATCATGCTCCTCAGTCACTGTTTTAATCTCATTTGGTCTTTGCTTAGCGTGGCCTGAGACCTTGGACTCTCCAGGATGATGACTGGAGCTTTCCTTGTGTTAGAGAACAGCCCTCAGCATTGCTGAGAAATCCATCTTTTGTTTTGTCCTTGACCCTAAGGATTAAGTAGCTTCCTCTTGATGTATTTTATCATTAAGTGTTGTTCATATCTTCTCTTTTCTTCTTTATCTTTTCTTTTACTTTCTTCCTCTCTCTCTCTCTCTCTCTCTCTCTCTCTCTCTCTCTCTCTCTCTCTCTCAATGGATTCTCTCTATGTAGTCCTGGTACTTGCTGTGTAGACCGGACTGGCCTTAAACTCACAGAGATCCTCCAGCCTCTGCCTCCCAAGTGCTGGGATTAAAGGCACACACTACCGCACTCAGTCACTGTTTATATTTTCAGTCTTTGAAACTGGGATGCTACCTTATTAATCTGAATTTTATATAATCTTATTTTTTTGGCTATTTACTTATTTGAGACAGTGTCTTCCTATGTAGACATAGGCTGGTCTTGAATTTACAAAAATCTGTCTGCATCTGCCTCCCAAGTGCTGGGATGAATGTTCTACATATGTATCTGTGCACATGAGTGCAGGTGCATGAGGAGACCAGAAGAGGGCAGCAGTTCCCCTGAAGCTAGAATTACAGATGGTTATGAGCTTCCTAAGATGAGTTCTGGGAACCGAATGGGTCCTCTGCAAGAGCAGCACATATTCTTAACCTCGGAGCCATCTTTCCATGCCCTAATTAAAAAAAAAATAAAGTGTGTGTGTGTGTGTGTGTGTGTGCGCTTGCACTGGTACCTGAAGTTTACTAGTTGGCCTGGGCTGGATGGCCAGTGAGTCCCAAGGATCCTCCTGTCCCAACCTCCCTTGGGTTGGGATTACATGCATATGCCACCACTCCTGGCATCTTTATGTGGGTTCTAGGGATTGAACTCAGGTCCTTGTATACACTTATATGCCAGGCACTTTATCAACTGAGCCATCTCCTCAATCCTTAATTAATTTTTTTTTTACATTTATTTATGTTTGTGTACCACCGCATTCATGTTGAGGGCAGAGAACAACTTGCAAGCATCAGTTTAATTTGTCTACCACGTGAGTCCCGGAAATGAGCCCAGGCTTGGTCACCATGACCTTTACCAACTGATCCATCTTGTGTACCCTCTCAACTGATTATCTTTTGAGACTGGACTCTTACTATGTAGCCCAGGCTGACCTGGAACTCAGCAGTGCCAGGACCTCAGGGGAGCATCACTACAGCCCTGCTAAGTGACCTAATTAGTGTGTGCCTCTCATCCCACAGAGCCGAGGCAGGGAGAGAGAGAAGGCACTGTGCCCCAGTCCCAGGCAGGGCAGGCGGCCTGGACACATGGATGGCAGCTAGACAGGAGAGGATCAGTTTGGCGTTTCCTTTGGAAGCAGAATTGACAGGTCTTGGCACAGGCTGGGACGTGGGTGGTAAGGGACAGGAGACTCCAAAGCTACCTCCCAGTTTTCTGGCTCAAAACACTGGGCGGGCACTGGTGCCATTTCCTGAGATGGGGAAGACACAGGGAGGAACAGGCTGTGGAGGAAATGACTGCCACTGTTGGACTTGTTAACTTCGAGTTACAATGTGTCCCGCCTGGTTAGCGACTGACAGAGCCTGGCTGGGCCTCAGAACTTCCCAAGTGCCCCCACCTGTCCAGGCGTGCTCCCCCAGGGAGCTTTTTTTTTTTTTTTAAAGGCAAATGCTGTTTATTGAAGGAGGGAGGAGGTCTTAAATACAGGCTAACAGCACAATGGGAGAATCCCGGAGGGCAGAAGTTCGCTCCCGATGTTTTACAATCTTGCATCTAAGCTGTTAAAGCTGTAGCAGGAATCTTAAAAGTTCTTATTAATAAAATCAAACCCGAGCCGAGTTATTGGGGTCCATGCTGGTAGATCAGAGAGACAGGACAAGCCACAGCTATCTCACCTTGCCAGTTGCTCAGCTGGTCCTGTTTCCTCAGACTAGAAGCTTCTGTGTCCTCATCCCAATGGCTCTCAGCTGAACTGCTGCTAGAAGCTTAACCAGCCACATGCTTAACCAGCCCAAAATGCCTAACCAGCCAAAATGCCTCTAGTTTCTGGTCCTCACGCCTTATATATCTTTTTGTTTTCTACCACCACTCCCTGGGATTAAAGGTGTGAGTCACCATGCTTGGCTATTTCCAATGTGGCCTTGAACTCACAGAGATCCAGAGGGATTTCTATCTCTGGAATGCTAGGATTAAAGGTGTGAGTGCCACCATTTTCTAGCCTTTGTATCTAGTGGCTGTCTGTTCTCTGACCCCAGATAAATTTATTAGAATACACAATACCACCACATCTCCTCTCTTTTTGTCTAAAATTAAAAAAAGCTTATAACTAATACAAGAAAAAACTATCCAATAAGTATATACAATATATACAGCCAAAAATTACATTAATGATGTCTAGTCCATTAACATGACAGATTCATATGAAAACTCCATTATATATATTAACAATGTCCAGTCCAGTAACATCTGACAAACTCAGACCAAAAAATTTTCATTACTTATCTTATTTAAAACAAGTAGTTTTTTTTTTTTAAAGTAGATTCCATAATCTCCCTTTTTATCTTATCATATCTATATTTTCTCTTTTTTCTTTTCATAATAGGTTCATTAGTCTACCTTTTGTCATTTTTATATCTTCCCCTTTTTCTTCAGTGTAGATTCAGTGATCTACCTATTTATCCTATTATTTCTTTATCTTTTTTCTCAGAGTAGATTCGATGATCTATCTCATATCTATATTCTCTTTTTCTTTTTGCTTTCTAGGGGTGAAGATATCTTTAGGGAATCTTGAAAAGAAAATTTTGGGGTTAATCATCAAGTCCTGTATCGTTTGTCCAGTCTCTGCATAATAAGAAAGTTCAGGCTTGTTTCAAGTCCTTGTTTGAGTAGTCTGTCAGGCTGGATCATCTCAACTAGTCCTCTCGAAATTGTTCTGACCAGTTTGTAGTCCAAAGTCGATTTTTCCGTGGTGTTAATCGGCTTAATGGCTTTATCATAGTCCATGTGGAATCATCGTTGTAGGATCCTGTCATCTTTTTGAAGATTTCAAAGTTACTGTTAGGCATGGTCATGGTTTCCTGCAGACTTTTTTTTTTTTTTTTTTTTTTTTTTTTTTTTTTGCCTCCTCTGTGGTTTGGAGCAATCACAGTCTGATAAATGTCTCTCTCTCGGAACCATGAACGTTCTTCCCTAGAACAGAAAATCTTCACAACAATTTCTCCCCACCATTTGTCTTGCCAAACTTTTCCAAACTGACCTTTGCCGATGCTTTCTTGTAACACAATGATCCTGGCAATTCTTCTCTCAACCAGCAGCAGTAAACCCTTCGTCCCAGGTAGCAGCATCACCGCAGTCACCAACATGATGAGAAGGAGCTGGCAACGTGGAGCAGTAGCCACTGCTTCCATGGTCCCACCACTGTTTGTGGCTCAGTCCGGGCTAAAGCTTCTCCCAAGCCTCCTAGGCCGGCTCAAACTCGGGATCCTCCTGCCTCTGTCTTCTTCAGCAAATCCAACCGGTGTGCGCCACCACAACCGCCTGAGTGTAGCTTGGGCCTGAGCTGGGGCTCACAAGGCCACAGGCAAACAGCTTTTTCATGAATTCGTAACACGAACGTTGGGCGCCAGATGTAGCAGGAATCTTAAAAGTTCTTATTAATAAAATCAAACCCGAGCCGAGTTATTGGGGTCCATGCTGGTAGATCAGAGAGACAGGACAAGCCACAGCTATCTCACCTTGCCAGTTGCTCAGCTGGTCCTGTTTCCTCAGACTAGAAGCTTCTGTGTCCTCATCCCAATGGCTCTCAGCTGAACTGCTGCTAGAAGCTTAACCAGCCACATGCTTAACCAGCCCAAAATGCCTAACCAGCCAAAATGCCTCTAGTTTCTGGTCCTCACGCCTTATATATCTTTTTGTTTTCTACCACCACTCCTTGGGATTAAAGGTGTGAGTCACCATGCTTGGCTATTTCCAATGTGGCCTTGAACTCACAGAGATCCAGAGGGATTTCTATCTCTGGAATGCTAGGATTAAAGGTGTGAGTGCCACCATTTTCTAGCCTTTGTATCTAGTGGCTGTCTGTTCTCTGACCCCAGATAAATTTATTAGAATACACAATACCACCACATTATGCAGGATACACAGACAAGGAACTTCCCTTAAGCATTCAGGAGGGTGGAACTCAGCAGGGAATTAGCATAGGGAGGATATCAAGGTCAAGGTCAGCAAGCAAGGCAACAGTTACCCAAAACGGGGGCCAGGGCCCTATAGGCCCCCTTTTACTAAAAAATGAGCTTCTGACTTAGATTGCATGGGATGTCAGCAGATCACCTTACCTGTCATGGAGACGTCTGCCCAGGCCACACAGGCGCTCCCCGGGGAGCTTTTAGTCCTGAAATTACTTGAGTACCATTTATTATCTTAATTTTTAAAATCAACTTTTAACTTTGTGTGCGTGTGTGGGTGCGTGCGTGTGTGCATGCATGTGTGTGTGTGTGTGTGTGTGTGTGTGTGTGTGTGTGTGTAGGTTAGAGGATAGATCTCAGGAGTTGGTTCCACCATGTGGGTCCTTTGAATCAAACTCAGATTGTCAGGTTTGGCAGCAGATGCCTTTACCCCTGAGTCATCTCCTGGCCCCTGAGTGTCATTTATTATCACCTTGAGACAATGGTCCAGATCCTTCCCAAATGCCAGGGTGGAAGAATTAAAACATCCCAACCTTCTGTTCCTAACACAGAGAAGGACTAGGCCTGTTCTGGGGGCTCAGCTGGCTATCTGGGTGTCTGTTGAGAATTCACAAGTTTACCTTTGTAGCCCATCCTGTACCTCTAGGCCCCTCTGCACAATGGTGTCTATATACATGTGTGTCCACACAGATGCCAGAAGTTGAGGGTCTTCCACATGTTCTAGCGTCACTGTCCACCTTATCCTTGGAGACGGTCTCTTGCTGCACCCAGAGCTCACTGGGGATCTGCCCTGACCACCCACTGTTAGCACTGACAGGAGTGCACCATACCTAGCTTTCCCATGTGTCAGAGACCCAAACTCAGCTCCTCACGCTTGTACAAGAGGGACTTTACCAACTAAACCACCTCCCAGGACCTTGTTTTAAGAAATGAGGCAAGTTCTCTAGCCCAGCCTAGCCTCCAAGTCTCTATGTAGCCAATGGTAGCCTTAACTTTCTGGTCCTCTTGCTTCATCTACCTCTCAAGTGCTGGGATTACAGGCCTGTACCACCATGCCCACTTTGGGCCATGCTGAGCATGCATGTGGACCCAGTGTTTTGTGTATGCTGGGCAAGCATTCTATTAACTGAGCTACATAAGCCCCACCCCCTTATTTCCCTCCCTTGAAACAGGATCTCACTGCGCAGCCCAGGCTGAGCTTGATCTCATGGTCTGCCAGCTCAGCTCCCTGATTCTGAAAGGACACATGTGTACTACCTCAGCTCAAATTCCATCTCTTCTACCTCTACCCACTAGTGAAGAGGGGTGCAGTGACCCACAGGGTTCCACTCACGTGCAATGGAAGGATAACCACAATGGCCCTTCCTAAGGGTGCGGCAAACATCCGTGAAGGTAAGGACTGCCCAGACCTCCCACTAGAGTCATGGACACACAGTGTGGGAGTTGTCCATATCATTATTTAGTACTGCCCAGGGCTCACCAAATCTGCCATAGCGGAGTGTGGACTCTGAGCGGAGGGTGTCCTCTTGCATTTTTTTTTAACTGGGGTAACCCAGGGCCTTGTGCATGCTAGGCAGGTGCTCTACCACTGAGCCACACTCCAGCCCCTCACTGGGGGACTCTAGGCAGGTGCTCTACCACTAACCCACACCCCAGCCCCTCACTGGGGGATTCTAGGCAGGTGTTCTACCACTGAGCCACACCCCAGCCCCTCACTGGGGGACTCTAGGCAGGTGCTCTACCACTCAACCACACCCCTACTAGCCCCTTTCCTACATCATGCTACCTCCTCCTAATCAGCATACAAGGCAAGCCTTCCTTACAACAAACAGCTTCAGAGGTCGCCACCCCTTAACATGGGGTGACTCCGTGTCCCCATCCCTTCTTGTGAATGACACTGTTAGGAATTGGTTACATTACCGGAGCCTCGTTGGGTTCCTGGGATGCCCTGATTGGGACCTAAAACACAAACAAGATGGGCTGGGTTCTGTTGAGGGGTATTTTGTTCCAGGATGCCCTTTCTGATCTGGCTCAGGGAGACTCCATCCAGCCTGGACTCCATCTCGTCCTCCCTTGGGGACACCCTGACCCCTCATCCTGGAAGAATTGCAAACTCCACAATCTAAGGGGCAACGTGTCAGCTGTCGGCGGGTGACTCTCAGCGTGACGCCTCTCTCTCGGAAATCAGGATCATGACAATTCAAGGTGACTTTTAGCATTTGGCACAAAAGAGGACCCCGAGGGTCAGCACGGGAGTATAACCCAGTGCTTATGCAACAGCGGTGTTCTTACCAAGCACAAGAAACATTCCCTAGTTCATGCTTCAAGGTTTTATTTGGTTTTGTTGTTAACTTTTGAAACAGGGTCTCAGGTAGCCCAGGCTGGCCTCAAATTCCCTATGTATGAGAGGATGACCCTCCTGCCTCCACCTCCATGGTGCTATGATTACAGGCATAAGCCCTCACACCAGGTTTACATGGCGTTGAGGACCAAACTTCAGGCTCCGTGTATGTCAGGAGAACACTCCACCAATTGAGCCCTACAATGCTTCAACTCACAGACGAAAAGGCAAGCAAGCGAGAGACTTATTTCCTGGCACAGAACACAGTGTGGGAGAGGCAGAGTCCAGCCCGGACCTGGCTTGTGGACTCCACATGGGGGTTCTTCAGGCAGCCTCTCCCTGGCTGGCTGGTACACTGACGGCTGTCCCCAGGCTAGTATAGCCCAGCGACCCAGGTAAAGGAGGGAGGCTGGGTGAGGCTCCAGGCTACGGAGTTTCCCTTGGCCTTGACTTCCACAGGGGCTCCATTCCCAGTGTGATAAAAGAGGCATCAGTGGGAGCGGAGAGGATTAAGTAACAGAGAAGATAGGAGTGGTTGAGCCTGCCCCCCTCCCCAGCCTGAGTCTGCCCTGCCCTGCTCAACCAGGAGGCCTTGGAAAAGACAGGCCTTTCCCCAGCCTCAGCCTGTGCCAGGCACCAAGGGAGCTCGCTAAATCCAGCCAAGCCCTGCCTGATCCCCAGACTTAGGAAGCAAATGCCCTTGAAGTCTCTTTTTCTTTTGTCTGTGTGTGTTCAAGTATGTGTGTAAGCATGTGTGTGTGTGTGAGAGAGAGGTGGGGGGGGGATATGCATTTGTACTTGTGGAGGTCGGAGAACTGATATCAGGTTTCTTCCTCAGCTGATCATCACTGTATTTTTTGAGGCAGGGTCTCTTCTCTCACTGAACCTGGAACTCATTGATTTAGTTAGGCTAGTTGGCCAGCAAACCCCAGAGATTATGAGCACCTTTTTCATTTCTCTCTTTTTTAAAATAATTTATTTATTTTATCTTATGTGCATTGGTGTTTTGCTTGCATGCATGTGTGTCTGTGTGAGGGTGTCAGATCTTGGAGTTACAGACAGTTTGTGAGCTGCTATGTGGGTGCTGGGAATTGAACCTGGGTCCTCTGGAAGAGCAGCTAGTGCTCTTAACTGCTGCGCCATCTCTCCAGCCCCTTTTACAGTTCTTTACATCTTTTGTTCTCTGTTTTATTCGAGGCAGGGTTTCTCTGTGTAGCCCTGGCTGTCCTGGAACTCACCACGTAGACCAGGCTGGCCTCGAACTCACAGACACCCACCTGCTTATGCCTCCAGAGCGCTGGGATTAAAACTGTGCGCTGCCACCGCCCGGCTACTTTGCGTCTTTGTTTGTGTATATGTGTGGAGTGTGTACCTACGTCACCACATACACGTGGAGGTCAGCGGACCAGCCACGGGCGTTAGTTCTCTCCTTCCACCCAGTGGGTCCTGGCGGGGTGGGGGTGGGTCCTGGCGGCGTGGGGGTGGGTCCTGGCGGCGTGGGGGTGGGGGCTCAGGTGGTCGGGCTTGGCAGTAAACACCTTTACCCCCCAAGCCATCTCCCCAGCTCTGTTCTCGGGTGTTTACGCGGGTGTTTGGGATCTGAACTCAGGTCCTCCTGTCTGCCTATCAAGCACTCTGCCAACGGAGCTCTTCTCCAGTTTTCAGAGTTCTGTGTCTGGTCTATACCCAGTCTTCCTCTCGGCCCCACTTCACCAGATCTATGTCCTAAGTCAGGATTACTTGAAATCTCCTTAGGAGCTGTGTTGGGTATGCCTTACACCTCCGGGGAATTTCAGAGCCCTACAGCTGCCCAGAGAGGGTATGGGGTCCTCAGTTGGGTCCACATGGCCCACCCATGCCTCCGGGGCACCTTTCTTGTGTAGAGAAAGCTGTTTATTTCCAAGGTTTCTCACCTCACACCCATGCCAGCCCCTGAAGCCTTTGGCATGCCATAAGCCACCCTGACCCTAATTTCTCTCATGGCAGTGCCGGAACTGGGCAAGGGAATGGTTTTCCAAGGCTGGGTGGAAGGCTGGCACCGCTGACCTAGCCTGGACAGTGACCAATCTGGATTCGAACCCGGTACCTTCTCCTGCTGAGACTCAGACAAAGAGCAAGTGTGTCCAAAGCATGGGGTTGGTTTCCTGCTTCAAGCGTGCCAGGATTTCCCAAAGCCTGTGCCCTCCCAGCCACAGAACTAAATGGCTTCCCGTCTTCTGGGGATGTCACCCTGAGCAATCCGTTGGGAGCCTGGCACATATGTGGTTGGAGGGTGGGCATGCCAGGGTTACCTGCCTGGCCTCCCTGGCCTCAGCTGCCTTCAGAAACAACCCAGGATCATTCCTCAGACCTTGAGCCGTTCAGAGGGGGCTGCCTCCCTCCTCCTCATGTGTCCATGGTGGGCCTCAGATTCTGCATTTTTGCAACACCCCATGAAACTGAAACAAGTGTTCCCACTCACACCCAGAGAGACCCGTCAATCACCCTTTCTCTGCCTGCCCCTCCCTTCCTTGGCCACAGATGCTCTTTCCTTGCCTTGGATGAGACTGTAACATTAGACTGCTGGTGCTCTGACTGCCCCCTTTAAAATGTGTGTTTCTATTTATTATTATTATTTGCTATTATTGTGATGTGTGTGTGTGTGTGTGTGTGTGTGTGTGTGTGTGTGTGTGTGTGATATGGCACACAGGTAAAGGTCAGAGGACAACTTTTGGGAGTCAGTTCTCTCTTTCCATCACGGGTTCTGGGTTCCAGAGATTGAACTCAGGTTGTTGGACTTAGGCAAAACAAACAAACAAACAAACAAACAAAAAAAAAGCACTCATCCACTGAACCGACTTGCCAGCCTCCAGCCTCTGCTTTAAAAAAATAATTATATTTATTATTAATTAGGTGTATATGTGTGTGGTAGGTAGTATAGGTGTATGTTCTCTTTTTTCGTGGGTTCAGGGACTGAACTCAGGTTGTTAAACTTACCCCCCCCCCCGAAATAACCTGCTTTCATCCATGAGTGCCACGGCATTCTTGTCGAGGTCAGAGAACAACTTTTAGGAATCGATTCTCTCCTTCTACCATGGATTCTGGGTCTCGAACTCAGGATACCAGGCTCGCTTCTGGGCCGATTGCTTTTACCCGATGAGCCATCCCCCGCCCCCCAGTCCTCGCTTGCCCATCCCACGCCACCCCCTCTGCTCTGACCTCAGAAAACCTCATTTGTCCCTCCAAGGCAGTGGATTTGTTTTTAGAGAGGGTCTCGTGTCACCCCAAGACTGGTCTTGAAATTGCTATGTAGCTGACATTGGCCTTGAACTCCTGACCCTCCTGCCTCTGCCTTCCAAGCGCTGGCATCACAAGGGCGCCTCACCATGCCTGGACGGCTCAGGTTCTATCCAACAGTCACGTCTCTCCTCTCCACTGCTTGAAGCAGACCGAGCCCCAGGGGAGGGAGGTGACTTGGGCAGGGTCACCCGGCTTATTCTAGCTGGTCCCCCTGTGAACATTCCCTAGAGCGGTGTCTTCATTGACCATGACCTTGGACTTACGGCTGGAGAATTCTGAGGCCAGGGCTGCAGGTTGGTTCAGGAGAGCATTTGCCTTGCAAGTGTGAGTCAGCTGTGGTGGCATCTGCTGGCAATCCCCGCATGAGAGGTCAACACTGGAGGATTTTCAGAGCTTGCTGCTGGGCAACCTAGCTCCAAGCCAATGAGAGACTCTGTCTAAAATAAGGATATGTGTGTGTGTGTGTGTGTGTGTGTGTGTGTGTGTGTGTGTGTGTGTGCGTATGCATGGCCCCCATGGTTATCCTCTTACCTCAACAAGGCACCTGCACATACATGAAAAAGGAAAAAAGAAAAGAATAATTAAAATCTATTAGGAAAATAAAGCTGAGAGGTGAGGGGCTCGGATGTCATGCTCCCCATGCAGGGAGGGCAGGTGGACAGTGGCCAAAGCTGACCTGGAGGACCCCGAGCTCAGTACTATGTGAGGGTTACTTACTCCCTCGGGATGGTGACCTCAGTCCACTCCACACACGAGCCAGGGCCTTAAGCCTGTCTGGGCTGACTCTGAGCCGTGGACTGGACGCTGGCCCTCACGCGGCCCGTGCTGACAGATTGGGTGTCTCCGGTGCGCTGGCGGCTGCTGCTAAGTGGCTTTCTGGCAGGGAGTCAAGGGTCACCTCATCAGCAGCTCTGATCCAAACGGCTCTGGCCTGTTTCGGGGGGCGCCTCCCACATCTGTCCACTGCACCGGGCTGTGTTTACTGTCAACCCAAATCCAGACCCTGCCTGGTGGCTCTTGGGAAGTAGCGACGGGAACCAGCAGGCTCCCTCAGGATGGATGGCTCCCTGGCCAGAGAGGACCCAAGCCCTCTGGGGCTTGTCAGTCACAATCACTTGGCTTTACCACGAGACACATATGTAGGTCCCTTCTAAGTCCCGAGTCCCCACTTCTCAGTCCTCTCCTCCAGCTCTGGGTCTGTGGAGGTGTCCAGGCCTTTTGTTCCGAGCCTCAGCACTTGGCCAAGGCTTTAATTTCAGAACTGGTTTTGTGCGCATGTGTGTTTTTGTGTGTGCAGATGCTTGTGGGTGCAGCTCTGCATGTACACGCATGCACGCTGTATGGAGGCGAGGCCGATGCCTGCGTCTCCTTCAGTGGCTTCCCACTTTGTTGTCTGAGACAGCATTTCTCATTGGCCCAGCTAGACTGGCTGGCCAGTGAGCTCCAGGGATGCCCCTGTCTCTATCTCCCAGAGCTGGGACGGGAAGCAAGTACCCTGGCTTCCAATACTTTCTAATTTAAATCATTTTTTAGTTTGTGTGGAAGGGTATAGACATGGGGGTGTACCCCCATGCACACGTGGAGGTCAGAGGATAATTCTGGGGAGTCAGTTCTCTCTTCGTACTATGGGCTCTGGAGATCAAACCTAGGCAAACTCTGGTTGCCAGGCTTGGCCACAAAGTGACTTTGTCCTCCAAGCCACCCTGCCAGCCTAGCTTCTAGCTTTATATTCTACATCAGCTCCAGATGTCAAGTGGGACTCGGGCTCCATGCTCATGAGGCAGACGCTTCACCAAGAGGGCTATCTCCCGACTCCAACCTTCATATCTGGAGACAGGACCTTGCTGGCTTTGAACATGCAGCGAGCTTCCTGCCTCAGCCTCCCAAGGGCCGGCATTATAGGCTTATGCCAGCACATTTAACCTTCACCTTGTTTGTTAGAAAGTCTCTCACTAGCCTGGAACTTGCCAATTAGTCTATACTGGCTGAGCAAAGAGCCCTGGCATCTGCCTGCCTCCACCTCGCCAGCACTGGGATTATGAATGCACGCCATCTTGCCTGGCTTTTTTTTTTCTTTCTTTCTTTTTTTTGGGGGGTGGGGTGGGGTGGGTTTGAGACAGGGTTTCTCTGTGTACTTTTGGTGCCTGCCCTGGATCTCACTCTGTAAACGAGGCTGGCCTCGAACTCACAGAGATCCACCCGGCTCTGCCTCCTGAGTACTGGGATTAAAGGCGTGCGCTGCCACCTGGCTTGTCTGGCTTTTTATGTGGGTCCTGGGAATCAAACTCATGCTTGTGGGGCCAGCACTTGACCAGCTGAGCTGTATCCCCAATGCCCCAACCCCCCATCTCTTTTGTAGGTTTTTTTTTTTTTTTTTTTTTGAGACAGATCTCATATCAAATTCTGCTTGTCTGCAACATCCTATATAACTGATGGTGACCATGAACTCCTGACCCTCCTGCCCCTATCTCCAGAGGGCTGAGATTACAAATAACACTACCAGGACCAACTGTGACAGATCTCTGAGTTTGAGGCCAGCTTGATCGACATAGTGAGTTCTAGGCCAGAAAGGCTCTATAGTGAGACTCTCGTCTCATAAAACACAACAGCAAAAACCAGGATGGAAGGATCCTGAAGGATGACAGCTGAGGCTGACCCCTGGCCTTGGCAACTGTGTATACACATGTGAAGGGGGGGGGGCAGTGCAGGTTGAAGAGATGGAAGGTTCTAGAAAACCAAGCTCCCCATTCCTCCTCATAGCAAAAATTAGGCAAGCGGGAAAAGTTTGCCTGTGCATGTGTGCATATTTGTATGTTTGTGCATGCATCTGCCAGTCAGGTGTCTCTTCATTTTGAAAGCTGTGAGTCTGGGGACCATTGGACACGTGCCCGTCATCCCGGTGAGCCTTATTGGAGACATGTGCTGCGGGGTTGTGAGAGGTCTGGGCAGTCCCCATTACACCTAGAAGTCCAGGATCAGGATCAAGAATGGGCGCATGCCATGCACACGCGGAGTCCACCATCCCTCTCTGCCGATCTTTCCCTAGGAAAGAGAGTTAACTGAGTGTTCAAAGTTTAGGGAAAATCCATAAAAGCGCCCACAACCGTTCACGTTCCTCAAAATAACATTGTTAGGAAGGGCCTTGAAGTAAAGAAACAGCATTTCGGCACATCCTAAATCAGTCCTGCGGGGTCAGGCAATAAATTCCCACTTATCCTATCTTTCCTATGCACGAGAAATAACCGTCGTCTCCACCAGACCCTGGTCCCACCCTGCCCCGAAGCCTGCTTCACCCAGACACCCATAAATCTCTTTCTCTTCTTGTTCCACAAAATCTTCCTGGGAAAGGCCTCACTCTGTGTGTCTGCTCTTCTGCCCAAACGCTCAACGCCTTTAAGATTTTATGATTTCGGCTTGCTGACTTGGCCTCCTGGGTCCCCCCCCCCCCCCCCCCGAGATAGGCGGCTGTTTGAGAGAGAGGCTAGAGGTTTTGGGTGACCTCAACCTCACCCCTCGCCTGGCCTGAGCTAGAAGCTCTTACAAGCAAGAGCCCCACAGCTGCCAGAGGGGGGCCCAGTGGCCTCTCGCAGGGGGCCTTCAAGGGCACGGATTTTGGTCTGGGGCTGTCTCTGTACACCCCATATAGGCCCTGCACCCAGCATCCTGAGCTTCTAATTGACCTACATTCAGCTTCCAGGATCTGCCATCATCAGAATCTCATAGTCTGCGTCCCTCCCCTCCCCCAGCTCCTTCTTTCCATGAGAGACACTCAAGGAAGACAATGTGCAAGGCCCATGGTCTCATGGATGTCACAGTTGGCTCTGGATGATGTCCTCTGACTGCGGCCACCAAGACCCAGATAAAGATGTGGCTGAGGGCTGGGGATGGATCTCAGTTGTCAAGATGCTTGCATGCCATGCACACAGCATGAAATGGGCGTGGCAGCTTCACCTTGTAATCCCAGGATTTGGGAAATGGACACAGGAGGATCAGGAACTCAAGGCCCTCCTCACTTAGTAAGTTGAAGGCCAGCCTGGGCTACAGGAGACCCTGTCTCAAAACAACAATAACATCAAACAGTGTTTGCATGGCTTGGGAGTCCAAGCGCTCATCTGGTCCTAGGCAAGTTTCCCAGGAGGTGGGTGGGGACACTTCTAACTTATTCCTGAAGGCCTGTATTATGAATTAAATATAAAATGGTCCTCACAGGCTCATGCGTTTAAACCCTTGCTCCCCAGCAGGTGGCACTGCACCAGGAGGCTGTGGCTGTTTAATAGTGGAAGAAGGATTACTACAGCCTAGCGGGGTGGTGGCAGTTTAAGTGGGGAGAGCAGGGATGTGGTTGAGGCCAGCTGGTAAGTGGCAGAAAGGGCAAAGCAACAGAGAATTTAAAAAAAAAAAAAAAAAAAAAAAAAACTACAGCCTGGCGCTGCTGATAGTGTGGACGTTGTATTCAATTGATGGTCTAATACATGGTGGCAGGGGGGGGGGTGGGGGGGGGGTTCTGGGGGGGGGGGGATGAGCGCGCATGAGCGATGTGGGTGGTAGCACAGCATGGAGATAGAATGAATGATTAATTAAGCTATAGAAGAGCAAGAACTACGGCATACAGTTTTATGTATAATCTTGTTTCTTGTTTACGCTGTATGCAGTACAAGAGTCTGACTGTGAGCAGGCGAAACTGTAGCAACAGATACCTGAGATAGACTCAAGGAGCCCTACTTGCCTGCTGCCAGTGAAGAGAGATCCACCATCATGAACTTGGACTTTAAATAAACCTTTCTTCCTTCTCCTAAGTTGCTTCTTTGGCTTTGTTTGTTGATTTGTTTTTGTTTTGAGATAAAGTCTCTTTACATAGCCCAGGATAGCCTAAAACTTGCTATGTAGCCAAAGATGACCTTGATCTTCTGATCTTCCTGCCTCCGCCTCTTGAGGGTGAGACTTACTGGTGCCTACCATCATGCCTGGTTGATGGAACCCTGGGCTGGATCCCAGGGTGTCATGCATGCTAGCTAGGTAAGGCTCCACGAACTGATCCGCATCTCCATTCTCAGGTATTTGGTGGCGGGGATGGAAAAAGTCACTCATCCAGCACACAAGAAATACAGTAGGGGGTGGTGACAGAGGGGATGAGAGATGTCTGGGTTTCACTTCGGTTGCTGTGATAAAATGCCCTGACCTGAAGCTGAGGGAGAAAGGGTTTATTTTAGGTCACAGTCCCAGGTCACAGTCCATCAGAGCAGAGAGGTCAAGGAACTTCAGACCAGTCACAGCCATCCCCAGTCAAATGCAGAGAGAATGAGGGTGTGCATGCTTGCTTACTTGCTTGCTCGGTTCTCAGTTGAATTTCCCGACTTCCACGCTGCCTGGGATCCCCTGCCTAGGGGATGGATGACGACATGGGCTGGGCACTTCTACACTGAACAACCATCAAGACGGTCCCTGCAGACGTACCGGAAGGTCAGCTCGATCTAGACAATTCCTCATCAAGGCTCCCTCCTAGGTGACTCCAGGTTGTGTCAAGTTGACCATCAACTTGACATGTTGACCATCACCCAGCACCAAATCATGGAGTTTCCAGGCAAATGGAACTATGTGAACAGACACCCAAAGCTAGAGAGATGGTTCACATCTGGGAGATGTTAGGATTCTACCACTCCAGCTGCATAACTGCACATGCACAGTTCAGTAGCTAAGCCAAGGGGTCTTACATCTTACCTCATCAGCGCACTGCGTGATTGCACAAATGCACGCAACACGGTCACGCAATCTGCGCATGTGTGGCGTAGCTCAGTAAGCCCACCTGCGCATGTGCAGGGGAATCTTTAAAAGCTGGAACAGACTCCTCCCCTCTCCCTTCTACGCCCCCCCCCCATGCCTCTTCCCAGGCCTGGTTACTCTCTTCTGTCCCTAATAAAGCTCTGATACTGGGTTTTGTTATACCTCTGACCTTTCTCAAATGGTAACAGCGGCACTTACTATTTTTGAAAATCAACAGGAGACATGAAGAGAGACAAGTCCTGGAAGTGGCAGGATTAGAGTCGTGTGCCTCGCTGGAACAGGCCGGCTTACATCTTCCCTCATGGGTGACAGTGTAAGCAGATCTGTGGCACATCAGGGTTTGAACTTTAGCAGAATTAACCTTTGGTGGGGAGGAATGAGCCAGAAGGGAGTCACTCCATCCCAAATCTTATTCCTATTTTGTAGCTAGTTTTCCTGCCTTGCCCACAGTCAGGACAAATCTTTGTCACCCACCAGTCCCACAGTCCGCTCAGACCCAACCAAGTAAACACAGAGACTTATTTTGCTTACAAACTGTATGGCTGTGGCAGGCTTCTTGCTAACTGTTCTTATAGCTTAAATTAATCCATTTCCATAAATCTATACTTTGCCATGTGGCTCATGGCTTACTGGCATCTTCACATGCTGCTTGTCAGGGTGACGGCTGGCAGTGTCTCCTTCTGCCTTCCTGTTCTTTTATTTCTCCTCTCTGTTAGTCCGCCTATACTTCCTGCCTGGCCACTGGCCAATCAGTGTTTTATTTATTGACCAATCAGAGCAACACATTTGCCATACAGAACATCCCACAGCACTATTTAGCAGGAAAGGGATCACAGACCTACTGGCAAAAGCTGCACATCTTGAAGTTTCTAGAAGAAAACACTGAAGAAGCCCTCATAGCCTTGAACTGCAATATTGATGCAATGTACAAAGAGAGCATGCGAGAGTGGTGAGGGCTAAGAGAGTTCAACACTCTTGCAAAGGACCCGGGTTCGGTTCCCAGTACCCACGTGGTGCCTCCCAACCATCTGTGACTCCAAGATCCAGCATGCTCTTCTAATCTCTGAAGGCATTATGCACACAGGGTACACATAAACTCACATAGGCGCATACACACAGGCACATAAACTAAAAATGAAATTGATCTTAAAAATCAGGGTGATAGTGTGGTAATTGTTTTTAAAGCACAACAATATAAAATGAAAAAAAGTATCAGTAAATTGGACACCACCCCAATAGAAAATTTTAGTTCTTCTAAGATACTATTCAAGTTTCCTAGACAAAGGCAAGCCAAAGACTGGAATTTCTATAAAACACAATCCAACAAAGGGGTTGTATCCAGAATATATAAAGAACATTTATGAATCAATAGTAAGAGGGCAAAGAACTTGATTAAAAAACAAGGAAAAAGTTTAAGTTTTCATTCATGTTGGATAGGTATGTAAACACACATAACCATTTCTGAAAGCAGTTTGACAGTTTCTCTCCTCCTCCTCCCCCTCCTCCTCTTCTTCCTCCTCCTTCTTTAATAAAAATGACATTTGGGCCAGTGAAATAACTCAAGTGTGGGCAGAGGTGCTTGCTATTAAGCCTGGAGACCTGAGTTTAACATCCCTAGGACCCACAGGGTGGAAAGACAAAACTTGACTCCCCCAAACTACCATCTGACCTCCACCCCTGCACTGTGATGTGCACAGGCGTGCACACACACAACACACACACACACACACACAAATATATATATAAAAGCACCCAACAATAAGGCTCACAAGATGACTTGGACTTCATAAAAATGGAAATGTCTGTTCATCCAAAGACACCGAAAGCTTCCGATTTAACCTGTGGTGATGGACCACATTGGAAGCTGTGGTGGATTAGGGATAGACGTGGGAGAGCTTCCTGGAGTGATGGAACTATGTCTCCACAGGAGTGTTAGTGATGTTAATAGAGGTTCTGATTGGCTTTCTGTCGCTGGGATAAACACCTTGGCCAAAGCACCTCAGGGAGGAGTGTCTTCATGTCACTTTGGACTCCCTGAGAACCATCCCTCACAGAGGGAGTCACTCAGGCAGGACGCTGGAGCAGGCACCGTGAAGGAAGGCTGCCTGCTCCCCTGCTCCCCTGCTCACTGGCTCTCTGGCTTGCTCAGCTAGCTTTCTTACAAAGCCCAGGACCACCTGCCCTTGAAATGGTGCTGCTCACCGTGGGCTGGGCCTCCCACATCAACAGTTCCTCACAAGCATGTCCATTCACCCATCTGGTTGAGGCAACTCCTCAATTGTAATTCACTCCTTCTCAGGTGCCAAGACGACAATCAAAGCTAATGAAGACAATGGACGTATTCTTTTGTGTCAGGGATCTCCAGTTCCACGCTCCGGTCTCACCCCGCCCATTCCAGACCCTGCCCCCTCAGGGAGCCTGCCAAGCAGGGGCCCCTCCCCTCAGAAAGCCCACCAGGGGTCAGCTCCCCCAAGCCCCCAGCTGCTCAAGACCATGCCTCCAGGATACTTAAGACCTGGTCACCATATTTGCCGCGTGACTCCTCCCCCTGCCTTCCCGATAGTCACTCAGGAGTTGCTTTGCTCTGCTCAGGTTAAACCTGGATTTATTAATTTGGCTTGATTGGCTTATTACATCGGGGGTAGAGGATACTCAATAACTGGGGATCCAAAACTTATCATTTTGGTTTTCTTTTTCTTTCTTTTTTTAGGGGGGGTGTCTTGCTATGTAGCCTAGGCTGGCTTGGAACTTCCAATCCTCCACCTCAACCTCCTGAATGCTGGAATTGCAGGTGTGTGATACTGCTGCCTGGCTTGTATCTGCTTTCTTTCTTTCTTTCTTTCTTTCTTTCTTTCTTTCTTTCTTTCTTTCTTTCTTTCTTTCTTTCTCTCTCTCTCTCTCTCTCTCTCTCTCTCTCTCTCTCTCTCTCTCCTTCCTTCCTTCCTTCCTTCCTTCCTTCCTTCCTTTCTTTTTTTTTTTTTTTTGGTTTTTCGAGACAGGGTTTCTCTGCATAGCTTTGCGCCTTTCCTGGATCTCACTCTGTAGACCAGGCTGGCCTCGAATTCACAGAGATCCGCCTGGCTCTGCCTCCCGAGTGGGTTTAAAGGCGCCACCACCGCCCGGCTTCTTTCTTTCTTTTTCTTTCTTTTTTTTTTTTTAAAGATGAATAAACCCTTTACTTGAATCTGTTCATTTTATTAAAGGCAAGTTGTATCTTGATAGGAAATGATAGGAACAAAGGAAGAGGGTTGGGGGAAGCTTACTCATGAAAGTACTTGCCACACAAACATCCGTGGACCTGAGCTCAATCTCCAGAGCTCATATAAAAAGCTGTGTGTGGTGGTGCATGCCTGTAATCCCAGGCCAGGGAGGTTGGAGACATGTGGATCCTGGGGGCTTGCTGGCCAGCCGGCATCATCCAATCAGTGAGCTCCAAGTTCCATGAAAGAATCTGTCTCTAGAAAGAGAGTAGAGGGACTAGAGAGGTGGTTCAGCAGTTACGATTGCACCCTCCTCCTGCAGGGGACCTGTATTTAGTTCTCAGCACCCACATGGGTGCTTATCACCACTTGTAAATCCAGCTTCAGGAGATCTAATGCCCTCTTCTGGCCTCCACGAGTATCTGCACTCATGTGTGTGTGTGTGTGTGTGTGTGTGTGTGTGTGTGTGTGTGTGTGTGCAAAACTAAAACTAAAAAGCCAGGCAGTGGTGGTCCACACCTTTCATCCCAGCAGTCAGGAGGCAGAGGCAGTGAGTTCGAGGCCAGTCCGGTCTACAGAGCGAGTTCCAGGACAGCCACAGCTGTTACATAGAGAAACCCTATCTTACATAGAGAAACCCTATCTTGGGGGCTCAGGGGCTCCGGGGCTCAGGGGAGAAAGACAGAGAGAAGGAAAGAAAATCTTAAAACAGTAAAGAAGGTGAAGAGTGACTGAGGACGACACCTGAAGTTGACGTCTGGCATCTTCATGCACGAACACACTTGTACACATGTATTAACATGTAGGAACACAAACATGCACACCCCCCCCAAAGGAACAAACAAGAGAAGGAAAATATCTCACTAGGGAAGTGAAGAGCCAGTCTACAAAGGAGAAGATGTCTGGGGACTTCAGGGAATGAATGTCACATGCATGTGGACAGAGCTGTGTTTGTGTGTGCACACCCACCCACGCACACGCGTGCAGAAACCAGAGCAGGGTAGAGGATTTCTTGCTCCATCTGTGCCTGCCTTATAGGTTTGAGATAGTCTTTTACTGGACCGCAGCTCACTAGTTCAGCGAGGCTGATGGGTCAGCGAGCTCTTGGGATCTGTCTGTTTCCATCCTCCAGCGCTGGGGTTCTGAGCGTGCATAGCCATGCCTGGGTTTTTACAGACAGGCTAGGGATTTGAACTCAGGTCTTCATGCTTGTGAGCTAGCACTCTTATCCATGATGCCATCTCTTTGGCTCGGCAGGTGCTTTTTGTACATATCTGCATCATCAACCCCGAGGCTGATGAAATCCGGTTAGTAGTGGTCTAGAAACCTGGATGATGGTTGTTTCCTTGGGGACTCTGAGTTCTTAATGGTGATTCTTCTTCTCAGCCACAGCTGTCCACCCCTCTCAGCTGTTCAGGCAATCACAGAAGGTCCCAGGTTGGTCCTCAGTTCCCAGACTCCTAGACATGGTGAGAACAGGGATCCCTGGGGCATCAGGCAGGACCACAGTATTGGCAGCTTTGGAGGACCGGGGCTATTCTGGGAACTCAGTCTTCTCTGGGAGCTGGAGCTCTAGTGATTCAAGGTCCTGAGGAGTTTGCGGATTGCCTTGGAGTAGCCCAGTAAGTGGTCATCTGGCTACCATAGTCAGCCTCCAGGACTCTCGTCTTCAGGGACAGTAATATGGTTAGGAAGTGTCCTGTGCTTTGTCAGACTGTCAACACACCATAAAGATGAGCTTGTGAGCCACTGTCCTGCACACCCCAACCCCTGCCTCCAGGGCAGAGGTCCTTCAGCTCTGACAGCCATGTTCTTTCTTCCTGGCTCTGGGATCAACATCTTCTCCTACTGGTTGGCTCTCTCTGTCTCTGTCTCTGTCTCTTTCTCTGCCAGGAAACAGAAGAGAGAGAGCCTCAGTCCAGGGATAAGCAGCACAAGCACCCTAAGAAGGGGCTATGCCAGGCCCTCCAAATCCTTACTGGAGAATTCTAGGCAAGTGCTCTACCATAGAGCCACACCCTCAGCCCTCCTCACTGGGGGATTCTAGGCAGGGGCTCTACCACTGAGCCACATCCCGAGTCCCTCACTGGGGAATTCTAGGCAGGTGCTCTACCACTCAGTACATTCCTGACCATTTTGTAAATATTTATTAATGTATTTACATGTATGTGTGGTAGGAAGTGCATATTTGTGTCTTGGGGCATGTGTAGAAGTCAGAGGACAATTCGAGGAAGTTCATTCTCTCCTTCCACATTGACACGGGTTCTGGGGATCGAACTAAGGTCACCAGACTTAGAGACAAGCCCCTTTACCCACTGAGCCATCTTGCCAGGCTCCATTTAAAAATGACGTCTTAGAAAATTTTAAGAGTTTTGCTAAGTCACCCCAGGCTGGTCTTACATTTATGATCCTCCTGCCTCAGTAGCCTCCCAAGTAGCAGAGATGAAAAACTTGCCTCATTAGGCCCTGCTCATAATCTCCTTTTTACTGAAGGGGAAATTGAGGTCCTGAGAAGGGAAGAAGTTGGCTGAAGCCATATTTCTGTGGAGGGGAGGAAGCCAGGCCTGGCCTTCAGTGTCTATGTCTTTGGCACTCCAGGCTGGGGAGCTGTCAGTGGGCCCTTGGGGTATAGATGGAGGGGTGATCCTCCTCCAAAACCTAATAGGCACACATATGCATGCACAAACACACAGGCTTGCATGCCCATGCACTCTTGTGTATATGCACACACACACACACCTTTTCCATGTTACAAACGAGAGCACCCTTCTTACCAGCTCCGTTCTGGGCCATGGGCCCTCCCTCTCACCACCGCTGCTCTAAGGCTCGGGAGATGATGGATGAGGAGCCCAGCGCCCGGGCGGGCGATGGAGCGCCTCAGCAGGATGGCATGCAGGCCCCTTCCAAACTGGGGCGTCACCCAGAATAAAACCATGAGGCAAACACGAGCAAGCCTGTAAACACGGGCAGACAATAGAGGAGACAGGCCCTGGGGCTCCATAAAGAAAGACGTCCGGCCAGGCCAGAGCTCAGGGCCTGCTTGGCTCGGGGGCAGCTGAGGGGACGTCGGGTGGGGGGCTGCTCCGGGCTTGGCTGGGACAGACGTCTCGGGCTGGGCCGTGGCTGGCCCATGAAGCTCGGGGAGTTGGCCGGGAGGCTTGGACTCAGCACAATAAACAACAGGGAAAGATAAATCGCAAATGTGTCTGGAGATCGGTGGGGAGTAGGGAGAGGTGAACGGGGGTCACCAGGAGGCCCGTCTCTCTCTTTTCTTGGTCATTGCCCCCGCTGAGAGGAGGGCCCGGCGTTCCAGGGGACTTCATCTTGGAGACCACAGAACCGCTGGGGGTGGTTGGAGGTAGTGGCCCAGAAAACTACAACAGGGCCTTTGAGGAGAATCTCTACCTGGAAAATTCCAGAAGGCTGTTTTGAGTTGAAGGGCTGCCGGGCAGAGAGGAGGCTCAGCCCTAGGGGAGCTGAGCGGGGCAGGTGGGCTCTGGGCAGGGGGAGACTTCTCTTCCTCATCGCCGCCTTCTGTCCCCTGACGCCATGCCACAGGATACCCCTGTTCCTAGGCAACAAGCACGAAACTCCATGTCTACCACCCCACTATCAAATTCTGCCTCCAGGCCTTGGGGTTGAGGGGTGGCTCCGTGGAAAAGACGCTTCACCCTGACACAAGCAAGCCAGAGCCCACGTAAAGGTAGAAGGAGAGACCCACAAAGCTGTCCCACTCTCTCCACACGTGTGCTGCGGCATGCCCCAATCCCCTCTCTCTTGCTAATTCTCTGTGAATCCCGCCTTGGCCCCGCCTTACTTTGTTACGATCAACATTATGGACAGAACTGAGGAGGCCGGTACCTGGGAGATGGCTTAGTTGTTCAAGCGCCACATCCGTACAGTTGGGGCCTAAGTTTGATCTCTAGAGATTGCGTTAAAAGAAAGAAAAAAAAAAAGCTAGGCATGGTGCACACGCTTGTAATCCCAGAACATACATGAGTAAAAACTCAAGGGTAGGAGGATGTATTTTGGCTCGTGGTTTCAGAGAGTTCAGTCCGTCCTAGTGGGGAAGAATTCGTGGTAGCAGCTCTGCAGAGCCCAGGGACCATCTGTGTAGTGGATGGGGTGGAGGGGATGGGAGGAGTAGAGATCAGCTGGAACTATGTGAGGTTATAACTTTTAAAGTCCCCCCCCCAAGAGCTGCCCCTGCCTGTCACCAGCTGGGAGAGCAGGCCCTGCACCTCACCTGGGTAGCACAGTAGAGCCAATCCTGTTGGCAGAGGTGTGGGTGAGCCAACCCAGAAGTTGTGAGCATGGAAGGGCCGTCCTGATGACTCACCTGTCACAAGGCAGCATGGGCAGGAGAGAGATGTCATTCCTTATCCCCACCCCCACCTCCCCATCCCTGCCAATCCATCACCACCTGAGGCAGGTGGGAGAGTTGGCCCTGAGGTCATAAGAGTGGAGGAGCTCGTTCTGCCCCTCATCTGCCAAAGCACTTGGGAGAGTGACCCCTACGCTGCCTGAGCAGCACAGCAGAGCTGGCCCTGAAGGAGCAGATGTGGAAGATCTGGCCCTGAGAACACCAAAGCAGGAGAACCGGCCCCGCCCCCTGCTCATGGCTGCAAAGGGTGAGCTGGGCAGCCAGGGCAATGCAGGAGAGCCTACCCTGGTGGTGATAACGTGAGCTGACCAACCCTGCAACTACCCAGGCCCAGAACCAGGGTTATGGATTGACCCACCCCAACGTCCACCCCATCTGTGATCTGCTGGAGCACGTGAAGGGACTGGTTCTGCAGACCCAAAGCTGAGGGATCTCCACGACATAGGGCAAGAGCAGGATAACCTAGAGGAGTTCCAGTGAGGGCCCAGCATCCCTAGTGTAGCAGAAATGAGAGGCTTCGAACCAGACCAGTGACTCTTGGCAATGAACACTCACAAGTAAAGCTATGTGGATGGAAAAGGTTCCTGTGTGACTCACTGTGTCACACTGCAGCTTCCATGACGAGATTCCCCCCACCCTTTTTTTTTCTTTTCTTTTTCTCTTAAATTTTATGGTGGGGAGGCAGGCTGCAGGGGCAGAGGGTGGATGCGCAGGGAAAAGAAATGAATGGGATGGAGATGCATGATGTGAAAGACACAAAGAATAAATAAAAAGAAAGTTAAATAAACAAACAAATAAATAAGGCTCAGCCCTGACTCTCTATCCCCTTCAGGTAGAACTCATCTCCTACAGCCTCTGTGGTCTTCCCAGATAGTTTGAACGAGTGTTCAAAACATGTTGGGAACACTGCAGATTCCAATACCACGTGATCAGTTCTTGTTTTCTCCAGAGAGTGCTACCTAGTCTCCCCCTGGTCTACTTCTCCCTGGTCTAGCCACTGCCACCTCACCCGTCCCATCCTGCCACCCTGCCCTACGAAGTGGCCCATTCTACTGCTCCAGACTCTTCCCAGGGTCTTTAGGGTAGAGAACCAGTCGCAGCTTGTGGCAGGTACATCCAGTTTCTTATTCGTTTAACTGCTGTTTCTTTTTCTATTCCATTCCTCAATTCCCCGCCCTCCCCCACTCCACCCTCCCCCAAAAAAACGCCTTGTAGTGTTATGCCCTCCACCTAAAGAACTCATGACACTTCTTTCTAGAATGTTCTTGCACTCTCTTCCCTAACCTGGGCAAGAAACACAACCATGTTGATGGAAATCAATAAAAACAAAGAAGGGCTTAAGGATGGACTGTGGCAGTCAGTGTCCTCAAAGGAGGGTTTATTTGGACTTGAGGCAGAGCATCATGGTGGAGAGTGTGGGCGGAGCATGAGGTGGAGAGTGTGGGTGGAGCATGAGGTGGAGAGTGTGGGTGGAGCATGAGGTGGAGAGTGTGGGTGGAGTATGAAGTGGAGAGTATGGGTGGAGCATGAGGTGGAGAGTGTGGGTGGAGCATGAGGTGGAGAGTGTGGGTGGAGCATCAGGTGGAGAGTGGGTGGAGCATCAGGTGGAGAGTGTGGGTGGAGCATCGGGTGGAGAGTGTGGGTGGAGCATGAGGTGGAGAGTGTGGGTGGAGCATGAGGTGGAGAGTGTGGGTGGAGCATGAGGTGGAGAGTGTGGGTGGAGCATGAGGTGGCGAGTGTGGGTGGAGCATCGGGTGGAGAGTGTGGGTGGAGATTGTGGGTGCACCAAGCAGCTCGTGCTGTGAGAATTCCTTTCCCAGAGAGAAGGAATACCTCCTCACAGGGTTCCAGTGAGAAACCAAAGTACAATTCTACCAAAGTTCTCTGGCCCTGGGAAGCCAATGACTTTACTGGGCTTAGCCACAAGAGCATGGTGAGGGGTTACGAGCAGGAGCATGGGGGATCTGCATCTCCAAAGCATCTGCAATGGAGAATCTTCACCCGGCGTGGATCACGGCTTCCCTATACCCGCGTAGCTGGAGCCCTCTTCAGTCCACCTCTCCCAGTCATAGACTCTAGCATCTCCCTAGACATCAAGACCACGGGCGTTTGGCAGACTTGCACACAAATGGCCGAGAGGAACCATTGGAAACTCTGGTGAGGGTCCAAGAGCCATGATCGCTGGTACCCTAATACCACTGTGGGGAGTTCCCATTCATCAGGCCTCCGTGGGAGAATGGAGCACCATTATCTGTCTCTCTGCTTACTGACTGTGGACATGATGTGTCCAGCCGCCTCCTGCTCCTACTAGTGTGCCTTCCCCGCCATGATGGACTGTGCACCCTCAAACTGTGAGCAAACACACACACACACACACACACACACACACACACACACACACTCACTCTTTTCCTTAAGTTGCTGTTGTCGGGTATTCCTTCATAGCAATAAAATAATTAACTCATATAGATACAAAGTGTTCTCTGAAAGGCTCATGTGTTAAGGAGTTGGTCCCGAGTCTGTGGACTCAATCTTTATATAGTTTAATGTATTTTTAAAAATAATTCATTTATTTTTATTTTTATGTATATTGGTGTTTTGCCTGCATGTCTGTGTGAGGGTGTTGGACCCTGGAGTTACAGACGGTTGTGAGCTGCCATGTAGGTGCTGGGAATTGAACTGGGGTTCTCTGGAAGAGCAGTCAGTGCTCTTAACCACTGAGCCATCTCTCTAATCCTAGTTTAATGTATTTTAATAGCAAACTTACAGGAGCAGCACAGAAGATAGATAGCATTAAAATATACTTGCACGTAGGATAACTCAGGAAAGTGAATAATAATGAGTGGATGGAATCTACTATATGATAAAAACACTATAAACACCATTTAGCTGCCATCAATAAAAATTTACTTTTTTTTTAAATCCAAATGTTGAAATTATGCATAAAATTTTAACAGATTTATTTGTAATTGTTAGTGAGTTGAACTGTTGAAATGTGTTCACTGAAACATTTTGACTTACATTAATACCGTACATCTTGCATTTATATTAAAAATCCACACACAAATGAAAATGGAAAAGCTGTCAATATTTGATTTCTGTCCCCTATTTTTCCACTCTCAATTGTATACTTAGGTACCTTTTGACACCATGGAAGGAATATCTAACATTCAGAACTAAATTTTATTATTATTTTTTTTTAGAATAAAATCTTCCCCTCATAGTGGACTCTTCAGCACAGTCTCAGAGAATGCAGCATGCTACTAGATATCTTTTGGCATAACCGTTGCAATTTAGCATGGATAACACACAGGTTGGCATCTTCAAGAAGGCCAACCAGATAGACCTCGCTTGCCTCTTGCAAAACACCAATAGCTCACTCTGGGATGGCAGATCTGTTTCGAAATCCTGAGCAATTTCTCACATCAGATGCTGGAAGGGGAGTTTGCAAATCAGAAGGTCAGGGGATTTCTCATGGCATCTGATTTCGTGGGGTGCCCAGGGCTTGGTCGGCCATGATGAGCTTTCTTCACCCCTCCAATAGAGGGCGCACTCTCAAGAGCAGCTTTTGTAGCCAGGTGTCTCCTGGGGTGGATTTGCCGGGGTGGATTTGTGGGCAGTCTGCTTCATACCAGTCATGGTATGGTAAACACCTCTTTACTTACCCCCTTCTCCATCAGTTGGAGCTTGGGCAGCAAGAGATGGCATCTGCACCAGAGAGTGGCAGCGGCTGTGAACACAATTCCATCTTTAAAAAAAAAAAAAAAAGATTTACTTATTTTTATTTTATGTGTTTGAGTGCTTTGCTTGCACATATGTATGTGCCCCATGTGTGTGTCTGGTGTCCGCAGGGACCAGATGAGAGTGTTGGATTCCCTGGGATTGGAGTTACAGACAGTTGGGAGCCACTGAGTGGTGTGGCTTTGAGATGGGATTGGATGATGAAGACTCTGACCTAACCAATGGATGAATCTATTAGTGGATTCATAATTCGATGGCATGATCAGGAGGTGACAGAAACTTCTGGAAGCGGGATCTAGGTGGAGGAAATAGATCACCAGGAGTATGTCTGCAGGGGCCATTTATTTTCCCAGGCTCCTTCCTCTGCCTCTCTGTTTCCGGGTCACCGAGAAGTGAGCGGCTTTCCTCCACATGCCCTTTTGCCGCAATGTTCTGCTTGGCCACTGAATCTTCAAGCAACAGTGACAGCCAGCCATAGACTACAACCTTTGAAGCCCCAAACCCAAATGACTCCTTCCTTGTTTAAATATTTTGTCAGTTACAACAAGAGTGACCGACACAGGGGTCAACGGCTTACCCAGAATGCACAGCTAGAGAGTGGTAGAGGTTAAATTGAGATCCAAGCCACCTCAGGGCCAGGTTGCTCCAGGTGAGGCCTCCACAGAGCTAGGCAACCAGGCTGTCCCTGACAGACACCAATTTTCCCTGCCTCTTCTTGCCTTCAGGATGCCATCAGCCACTGCAGAGCCTGCAGGGGGTTGGGGTAGTTTTGTGTGTGTGTGTGTGTGTGTGTGTGTACATGGATGTTGGTGTGTCTGCGTGCATATGTATGGACCAGGCACCAGTGTCTTTTTAAATTTCTGTGTAGGGTCTCTCACTGTCATGAACTTCATTAAGTAGGTCAGCCTCGCTGGCCAGAGATTCCCCGCCATCCTCCTGTCTCTCTCTGCCTCCCCAGGCTGGGATTACAAACATGTACTGCTACATCTGGATTTTTACATGGATGTTAAGGGTCAAGTTTAGGTTTTCGTATGAGAGGAGTGGGAGGGGTGGGGGATGGGGAGATAGAAAGAATAGAAGAGAGGAGGGAGGAGGAAGAAGGAAAAGAAGAGTGGAGAGAGAGAATATCAATAATTGACTCGGAAACTGTGGCTCTGGTTTAGTGGTAGGGTGGATCTGGGGGTCACGGGTAAAGAGGAACCTAGGAGCTGGCATTGGGTGAGGGTCACCTGCTGAGGCAGGACACTGTGTGGGGAACAGCATGTCGGGGGTGCAGAAGAAGAGTGTCCTGAGCATGTCTCAGTATGTGGACCCCCACTTCTTCACCTACTTAGAGATGCCTTCCCAAAGCATACTTGATTATCAGGCCCGTGGCTGGAAGTGGCGCCTTGCAAACTCTGGGCTTACTTGGAAACTGCTATGTGGAGCATCCAGGCCCATGACATGGGGAGCTCTGCCAGGCCTAAGGGGGAAGAAAGTGAGGCCCGAGGAACCTAGGCGTGCTGGCTGCCCGCGGCACAGCCGGCAGCAAGCCCTGGCAGCCGTTGGCTCGACTGTGGGTGGCAGGGAGCCCTGGCCTGTTGGTGGCTGGCTGCAACATCGGCTGCTCATCTTGTTTTCCATCTCCTCCTCCCCAGCACACCAGCCAGCTCATGGCCTTCCCCGTGGGCCCTGGCACCAATGTGTGTCTCCCATCAGATGGGCTTCTGATCAACCCTAGCTGCCTTGCTATATACCTCAGGCAAGTTACTTAGCCACTCCGTGCCTCAGTTTCCTTCAGTGGCGTGATGGCGAGGAGGGCAGCTTTGAAAGTGTATGTTTCTTTGATGTAGGTGTATGTGTGTGTGTGTGTTACGCCACTTATGCTCATGTGTGTGCAGTTACCCGCAGAGGCCAAGAGAGGGCGACAGATCCCCTGGAGCTGGAGTCATTGGCAGTCGTGAGCCTCTCAGTGTGGGTGCTGGGAACCAAACTCAGGTCCTCTGGAAGAGCAGCAAATGCGCTTAACCACCGAGCCACCTCTCTAGCAGCTTTGGGCACAGGTGAGTGGAGGGCACTTCATGGCTTCGTGAGGTGCAGGAGGGATATTCTCCTGGAGTGTCATAGCCAGAAATCCCAACACGGTCACTTCCCGAGGACCTCCTCTAGGGCAGGGCTCTTGGAAGGGCCCCTGGACATGACCCTCAGAAGAGGAAGGTTTTGAGAAGGGAGGGAGCTCAGCTGGTGAAATGCTTACCTACTGTGTGCGAGAGTAAGGAGCTGAGTTTGAGATGGCTCAGCGGTTAAAGGACATCTACTGCTCTTCCAGAGGACCCGAGTTCAGTTCCCAGCACCCGTGACAGCTGGCTCACAGCCACTTGTAACTCCAGCTCTTCTGGCCTCGGAGGACACCTGGACTCTAGGTGTGGTGACACACAGTTGGAGGCAGAGATGAGAACCTCTGGGGCTCACCAGCCGGGCAGCCTGTGGAAGTGGTGAGTTCCAGGCCACTGACAGAACCTGTCTCAAGAAGAAAAAAAGTGAGTGGTACTTGAGGCATGACACCTGGGGCTGGCCTCTGACTCCCCACTTTTGCACGTACACACACACACACACACACACACACACACACACACACACACACACATGAGAGAGAGAGAGAGAGAGAGAGAGAGAGAGAGAGAGAGAGGAGCCCTATCATCAACCCAGTCCTCATCCACTGTCTTCATGGACATCTTCAGTTCCTAGTGAGAAAGACACCCCAGCTGTGGGTATCAGGAGGGAGGGAATCCCAAAACCATTCTTGTTTCTCCTCTGCATTATCTCACTCTGACATTGACTGTCCTTGAACTGACACAGATGACCTAGTAACTCTCATGGACCCTTTCAACCCTCGGCCTTCAGGTCCAGGGTGCCTCTCACCTGCCTGTCATGCTAAGGTGCTGTTTTCTCTCTTCATATGCCCTCTTGGGTATCACATTCCCTTACTGGGAGCACCCTTCTTTGTCTCTGGTTTTCCAATCCCGGCTCCTGCTGACTGCTCGCACTTCCCAGGATTCTTGCCCCAGACCCACCGAACACTGTCTGCCGAGCCCCATTGAAGCAGCAGAGTTATCCATTTCCTCCCACCCATCTCAGGCTGCACGCCCAGCCTTCCTCCTTCCCTGAGCTGGGCCATGAGCTACAGCAGAAGGACTGAGGATTGACAAGCTAGCACACCCCTCACGTTCCTAAGGCGACAGGCGCTCAAATTGTTGTGGCTAGAGTTTTCCAGCCTTGCCCACAGTCACGACAAGTCTTTGTCACCTGCCAGTCCCATAGCCGCTCAGACCCAACCAAGTAAACACAGAGTATGGCCATGGCAGGCTTCTTGCTAACTGTTCTTATAGCTTAAATTAATCCATTTCCATAAATCTATACCTTGCCATGTGGCTTGTGGCTTACCGGTGTCTTCACATGCTTCTTATCATGGTGGCAGCTGGCAATGTCTCCTTCTGCCTTCCTGTTCGTTCTTTTCTCCTCTCTGTTAGTCCCGCCTATACTTCCTGCCTAGCCATTGGCCAATCAGTGTTTTATTTATTGACCAATCAGAGCAACAGATTTGACACACAGACCATCCCACAGCATTTCCCCTTTTCTTTCTTTTCTTTTCTTTTTTTTAAAGAGAAAGGTTTTAACTTTTACACATCTCCAAAGCCAGCTTGGTATATTTGGGAATTTGGGTGTAGCTTCTCTTACTACTTCCTGCTGGAGGGAGGCGCTGTATCTTATGGGGACAGAAAGAAAATTTTAGGACTATGGAGTAGTCCGTGAGGGTGTATTGTCTGAGCCAGTTGCCTTGAAATGGTTCTGGATGTTGGATCATATGGGCCTTGGTGTCATCGGAGACCTTTCAGGGGGTCTTGGCTGGTCAAACCTGATGTATCTTAATCTGGAACAAATCCATAGCCTCTGGCTTTCTGTGCGAACAAAAGCAGAGCCTCCTTTCCAAAACAACATATCCTTACATCCAAATTTTGAAGTCGAGGTAACTTTAAAATATACACTTTGGCATAACTCAACAGCTTTTGCAATCAAATATTTTCTTCAGTTACGAATATCAAAGAGAACATAATCCAGATTCTCTGTGTGGTAGCCATCTTTTGGCTTATTTTTTATATTACTTTGAGCGTATTGCTTTAAACTGCAGCATTCTAAGACTGAAACGGCGCTGTGGCTGCTGGCTCCGCCCACTTCAGCTTCCCAACATGGAGGTGGTATGTTTTCTGCCAGCTCTGGGAGCCATCAACTCTCAGAAATAGTGGATCTATGCTTCTATCAAAGCAGCGTGTAGCCCAGAAACTCTTTTTTTTTGTTTTGTACTAGCAAAGGCTAAATCCACCACGCAGCTTAATGTGCCACTTGCAGAGGCCTCATTCCCGCCATACTGCAGGTCGAGCGCACATGCCAGAAACCCGCCATAGTAGCTCAAACACACAGGCTGCCACTAGCTTGAGAGAAACAACCAGGAACTGTTTTGAGCTCCGTTTTAGAATCTTTTTTCTCATGTTTTAGGTGGAAACTCTTGCCAACATGTTGGGCGCCATTTGTAGCTAGAGTTTTCCTGCCTTGCCCACAGTCAGGACAAATCTTTGTCACCCGCCAGTCCCACAGCTGCTCTGACCCAACCAAGTAAACACAGACACTTATATTGCTTACAGAATGTATGGCCATGGCAGGCTTCTTGCTAACTATTCTTACAGCTTAAATTAATCCATTTCTATAAATCTATACCTTGCCACGTGGCTTGTGGCTTACCGGCATCTTCACATGCTGCTTGTCCTGGCGGGGGGCTGGCAGTGTCTCCTTCTGCCTTCCTGTTCTTTCTTTTCTCCTCTCTGTTAGTCCCGCCTATACTTCCTGCCTAGCCACGGGCCAATCAGTGTTTTATTTATTGACCAATCAGAGTAATTTGACATACAGACAGTCCCACAGCAAATTGTAACAGGGGACTCATGGTGTGGCTCCCTCCCAACTGACAATCTTTTTAAAAAATTTATTTAACTTTATTTTATGTGCATTGGTGTGAAGGTATCAGATCCCCTGGAACTGAAGTTGCAGACAGTTGTCAGCTGCCATGTGGGTGCTGGGAAATGAACCCGGGTCTTCTGGAAGAACAGCCAGTGCTCTTAACCACTGAGCCAGCCCCCCCAAGAGATGACCTTGTGCCGCTGTCTCCACTGACCCTCGCTGGGAAGTAGAGCTGTATTTCTACACCCCCTCCCCTGTGTGTCTGTCTCACTGGTGAGAATTATAGCCCAGACAGAACCTGACTGGGCGCAGTTAATTCCCACAGCAGTCTCAAGAGGTAGAGTTCATCATTGATCCTCTGTTTATAGATGAGGGCGGAGAGGCTTAGCTGAGACACTGAGCAGCTTCCTTGAAGCCTCTGTGCTGAGAAAAGGGTGTGTGACACACACTGGGAGGTCTGGGACTGAGCCTCCCCGTGCAGGCTTCTCTCAGAGCCCAGGCTGGGGACACGCGTCACACTCAGTCTCCATGGAGGGAAGAATCACTGCTCTTATTTCTTTAGAAGTGAGAAAGATCCAGAATGAAACAATACAACCAGGGACTGACTCAATTTGTGGTTCTTTCCTGGGTCACCTGATTTCTTCAACATCAGATATGTGGAGAACAAAGCTTCTGGGTTCTAGAGCATGTGACCCCACAGCTGTCCCAAGAGTTGTCCCTGATAGTGAGTTGCGCAACCATGGGTTCTCTGGCATTAGTTGCTTGGTCATGGAGGCTGTCAGCACAGATGTCCACCCTCTGACCAGCATCACTATTCAAGGGAAGAGTTCCGACTCATGAGTGGATGTGAGCCATAGGCTCCCCAGACCCTGTATTTAGTACTGTCAGGAGCCTGGGATTAGATAGAAGCATTGAAAATGTCAGCTGGACATGAGCAGATGGTAGAAGTGAGGATGGATGGAGGTGAAGAGAAAAGTTAGCGTGGACGTAGGCATGAGAGTGGAGATGGGGTGGAGGTAAAGAGAGTAAGAATGGAAGTGACAGTGAGGGTGAATGTGAAGATGAGTGTGGGTGTGAAGGCGGAGGTGAGGGTGAGTGTGAAGATGAGTGTGGGTGTGAAGGGGAGGTGAGGGTGGGTGTGAAGGAGGAGGTGAGGGTGGGTGTGAAGATGAGTGTGGGTGTGAAGGTGGAGGTGAGGGTGGGTGTGGAGGAGGTGAGGGTGGGTGTGAAGGGAGAGGTGAGGGTGGGTGTGAAGGGGGAGGTGAGGGTGGGTGTGAGGATGGAGGTGAGGGTGGGTGTGGAGGTGGTGAGGGTGGGTGTGAAGGTGGAGGTGAGGGTGGGTGTGAGGATGGAGGTGAGGGTGGGTGTGAAGGGGGAGGTGAGGGTGGGTGTGGAGGAGGTGAGGGTGGGTGTGAAGGTGGAGGTGAGGGTGGGTGTGAAGGAGGAGGTGAGGGTGGGTGTGGAGGAGGAGGTGAGGGTGGGTGTGTGAAGATGGAGGTGAGGGTGGGTGTGAAGGTGGAGGTGAGGGTGAGTGTGAAGATGGAGGTGAGGGTGGGTGTGAAGGTGGAGGTGAGGGTGGGTGTGGAGGTGAGGGTGGGTGTGAAGGTGGAGGTGAGGGTGGGGTGTGGAGGTGAGGGTGGGTGTGAAGGAGGAGGTGAGGGTGGGTGTGGAGGTGAGGGTGGGGTGTGGAGGTGAGGGTGGGTGTGAAGATGGAGGTGAGGGTGGGTGGTGGAAGGTGAGGGTGGGTGTGAAGGTGGAGGTGAGGGTGGGTGTGAAGGTGGAGGTGAGGGTGGGTGTGAAGGGGGAGGTGAGGGTGGGTGTGGAGGTGAGGGTGGGTGTGAAGGTGGAGGTGAGGGTGAGTGTGAAGGAGGAGGTGAGGGTGGGTGTGAGGATGGAGGTGAGGGTGGGTGTGAAGGAGGAGGTGAGGGTGGGTGTGAAAGGGGAGGTGAGGGTGGGTGTGAAGGTGTGAGGTGTGAGGCTGGGTGTGAAGGTGGAGGTGAGGGTGGGTGTGGAGGTGGGGGGTGTGAAGGTGAGGTGGGTGTGAAGGTGGAGGTGAGGGTGGGTGTGAAGGTGGAGGTGAGGCTGGGTGTGAAGGGGGAGGTGAGGGCTGGGTGTGAAGGAGGAGGTGAGGGTGGGTGTGAGGATGGAGGTGAGGGTGGGTGTGAAGGGGGAGGTGAGGCTGGGTGTGAAGGTGGAGGTGAGGCTGGGTGTGAAGGGGGAGGTGAGGCTGGGTGTGAAGGGGGAGGTGAGGCTGGGTGTGAAGGGGGAGGTGACAGCAGATATGAAGGTGACAGGAGAGACTTGAGTGGAATAAATGATGGAATGACGCCCCCACCGGCGGCCATATTGACGGTGCTGCCGCTGCCGCTGCTGCCAGAGAGGTGAGATTGACGCTGATGGTGAGAACAGCCAGGGTGAGGAGAGTGTCTCCTAGCGTGACATCCTTGCCCTGGGCCCCTTGTCTTAACGCGTCTGCTCACCAGGCACGTGTGGACTCTCCATGCTGTTCCAGAAGCCCCTCTTCCCAGTGGGCATCTCTGATGAGCATTTGTCTGCGGGTCAAGAAGAGACGGTCCAGACACCCGGCGCATCAGATAATCTGAGCGCAGCCCTGGTCTTGCTCAGTCCAAAGGCGGTGTCCGCCCAGGAGGAACCAGACTTGGCGCTTGGTTGCTCGAGAGTCAGGAGTGGAACCTGGAGACGGGCCCTCTTACCCCAGGAGAGAAGCAAACCTGTGACGGTCACATGGGTTCGCAGAGGCCTCTGGATGGGTGTCGAGTCACCCAGAGCCACCGAGGTTATCATGGACCGGGGAGGGGTGGGGGGGGGTCAGAGAATGAACCAAGGAAAACAGACAGGCAGGTGGGTGCCGACCGTAAGCTGTTCCTGCCGGTGGGACTGCTGGATTCGATGGAGACCTCACAGCCCAAGGTGCTTAGGTGTCTTGCTAGCAGCGAGAATAGAGAGGCAACAGCAGCAAGAACATTCTAGAAGGGGTCCAAGCATGTGTTCTGAGGCTGTCGCCGGGACTCACAGAGCCGCTGGCAAGAGCATACAAATCTCTCTCTTACTGTGAACATCAGCACACAAAATCCTGTCAGACCCGCCATGACCAATCTCTGAGCCTTTTCATTACCCGTGGGCGATCTGCCACCCATGCCACCCCACCCCACCCTACCAACCAGGGCTGGCCCGTTCTGGCCTCTGCCAAGACCCCAGGCGAGGTGCTGGCCCAGACAACCCTGGTGCGGAGGAGAGGCCAACCTCCCCAGCTTGTTGCCCAGCCCGTGGCCCTTGCCAGGTGTCAGGTTCAATTTCCCACCCCTCTTTTCCAGAGAACCAAACATCTTGTCCCTCCGTGCAATCTGGGTCCTCCCAGGCCGCCTTCTTGGAAGCAAGACAATCCCCGGGAGAGGAACGCTCATTCTCACCAGGCAGGGCAGGACGGGACAGCATGAAAAAAAAAATGTTGCTCAACTGATCTGTCACCCATGGAAGCCATGCTATAGAGTTAGTCAGAAGGAATGAGGTGCAAGGTATGCTGGGACAATATGTTCAGAGATCTGGGCCGAGGTCCTCCCTCCTTTTGTCTCCGGGGCTGGTTCCACTGGCAAATGAGGCAGATGAGTAACAGGACTGTTGAGTCCCATCCCATCTTCCACTAGACAGCGGAATCCCTTCCCACAGCCAACCCCAAATCCCTTGCATGAGTTCACACTCCCCACTTTTATTGAAATAACAGCTTTATTGAGATACATGTCACACACAATACAATCCATGCGCTAAATTGGGTAACCCCACAGTTTAGAGTTGTGTAATCTACCCCGCCGATTCTAGCGCTTTCTCCTCCAACCCCTTTCTACCCCCAAGTTTTAGCTATGTTCTTTCTTTCTTTTCTTTTTTTTTTTTTTTTTTTTGGCTAGGACCGAGTACCTGACTGGAAGTAACTTAAGGGAGGAAGTGTTTGCTGTGGCTCACAGTTTGAAGGTACGGTCCATCATGGTGGGGAGGTGAGTGTGAGCAGCTGGCCACACTGTGTCCACTGTGGGGAAGCACAGATGAGTATTGATGCTCAGGTCACGTCTCCTTTGTTGTTTGTTGTTTGTTTGTTTGTTTTGAGACAGGGTCTTACTATGTAGCCCGGGCTGTCCTGGAACTCTCTCTGTAGACCAGGTTGGCCTCGAACTAATAGAGATCTGCCTGCCTCTGCCTGCCGAGTGCTGGAATTAAAGATGTGCACTACCACTACCTGGCCACTTTCTCCTTTTTATAAAGTTCAAAGCCCTCGGCCCTTAGAACAATGCTACCCAGTTAGGCTGGAATTTTCTCTCTTCAGTGAACCCAGTCTAGAACACCCCTCACAGACATCCCCGGAGGTTTGCTTCCATGGTGATTCTAAATCTCATCAGGTTGACAATCAAGGTGAATCACCACCCATCTGCGGTCACTCAGTCACCCACCATCTCATACCGCTCAAAGCCCAGCTGAATATGATGGTCAATTGGAGGCAAGGATGACATGTGGCCTTAGAGAAACATCATCATGCCTGTCTACACCATGATAGCCCTGCCCGGTCTAGACCACAAGCCCCCCAAGAACAAGAACTCAAGTGTACATGAAATTTTGTTTACAGATGGGAGGGTGGTGTGGCAGCCGTAGCTCACAGAATCTAGCTGGGGTGACTCAGCTGGCGAGGTAGAGTTAGGGGGATCTATGGGCAGCCACAGACCTGAAATGTCAGCCAGGGTTATGGTTCACAAGAGGTGGATCAGCTCCCGCAGAGCATTAAGAGCCAAGCATGCACGGGTGGGGGGACCAGGGAAGGATAACTACGTGGATGACCTTTTGGAGAAGACTCAGGTCTGCCATGTAGGTACCCTGTACGCTAAGTATGAGCCCCAGGGCTCGCTGGCCAGCCAGGCTAGCTAAACCAGTGAACTGCAGGTTCCATGAGAGACCCTGTCTCAGAAAATAGTTCAGAGGCTCTGAAGAGACATCTCAGAGGTTAGGAGTACTTGTTGCGTGCTGGAGAGGTGGCTCAGGGGTTAAGAACACTGGCTGCTCTTCCAGGGGACCTGGGTTTGATCCCTACATGACAACTCAGAATAAAAGCTGGAGGGTGGGGGACAATAAAATGATTTTTTTTTCCCAAAGGCCCAGGGAAAAGCTGTCAAGCTAGACATCTTCAATGAAAACAGCTGTGTAGTTGGTTGTTTTACTCTTTGGGGGCCTGCCACCCAGCTCCCAAATAAACACACGGAGACTTACTATTACTTATAAATGCCTGACCTTAGCTTTGCTTGTTTCTAGCCAACTTTTCTTAACTTAGATTATCCCATCTACCTTTTGTCTCTGGGCTTTTACCTTTCTCTATTCTATTTACCTTTCTTTCCTTCTTACTCTGTGGCTGGCTGTGTGGCTGTGTGGCTGTGTGGCTGTGTGGCTGTGTGGCTGTGTGGCTGTGTGGCTGTGTGGCTGTGTGGCTGTGTGGCTGTGTGGCTGTGTGGCTATGTGGCTGTGTGGCTGTGTGGCTGTGTGGCTGTGTGGCTGTGTGGCTGTGTGGCTATGTGGCTGTGTGGCTATGTGGCTGTGTGGCTATGTAGCTAGGTGGCTGGCCCCTGGCATCCTCCTCTCCTCCTCTTCTCCCTCCTCACCTCTTCCTTTTCTCATTTATTCTCTCTGCCTGCCCGTCCTGCCAATCCTTTCTCCTGCCCAGCCATTGGACATTGAGCTCTTTGTTAGACCAATCAGGTGTTTTAGGCAGGCCACGTAACACAGCTTCACAGAGTTAAACCAATGCAGCATAAAAGAATGCAACACATCTTTACATTAATAAATGAATATCCCACAGCATAAACAAATGTAGCACATCTTAAACTAGTCTCCACAACATAGCTGGGCCAGTAAGACGGCTCAGTGCGTAAAAGCATTGGCTATGCAAGCCTGAAGACCTGAGTTCAACTCCCAAGACTCATGTAAAAAAAAGTCAGGTGCAGGGGCTGGAATCTGTAATTCCAGTACTACTGTGGTGAGGTGGAAGGTGGAGACAGGAGAATCACTCATAGTCACGGGCAGTGTCAATATAAGGTCCCTGAGGCCAATGGGATAGCTCTTGGGTAAAGCGGCTTGCGGCCAAGCCCAAGCAGCTGAATCAGATCCTCAGGATCCTCCTGGTGGGAGAGAACTCCCACAAGCTGTTCTTTGACGTTTGGACTCAGTGCTCACACTCGCGTGTGCACACAACAAACACATAACCACATGTAAAAAGGACTTTTTAAAAACTGTGAGAGACTGAGGGACTGAAGGGATGGCTCCATGGTTAAGAGTAAGTTTCTGCTCTCACAAAGGACTGAAATCTCTAACACCTATGTTAGGTAGCACACAGCCACCCGTAACCTCAGCTCTAGGTGATCCAACACTCTCTTTTGGCCTCCAGGGGCATACCTACCTACCTACCTACCTACCTACACACACACCTACCTACACACACACACACACACACACACACACACACACACACCATCCATTAACACAAACACAGACACATACATATAAATGCAAATATTTTTAAATAAATAAATAAATAAATAAATAAATAAATACATGTTTGCCGGGTGAGTGGCACACACCTTTAAGCCCAGCACTCAGAAAGCAGAGGAAGGCGGATCCCTGTGAGTCTGAGCCAATCCGGTCTACACAGAGTTCCAGGCCAGCCGGAGTTACATGGTGAGACTCGGTCTCTAAGAGAAATTGTGAGAGAAGGGAAATAAGATGAGCTGAAGCTCCGCAAAATCTCACTGAACATTAGAAAGATTAATGTACTTCTAAGCAACTCCTCCATTGAGGCGAACAAAAATGCTGGAGAATTAGGAAATGTCTTGAATTGGGGTCTGGAGAGAAGGCTTTAGCTGGTAAAGTACTTGTCTTGTAAGCGTGGGGAATCTGAGTTTGAACCTCAGAACCCACATAAAAAGGGACATGGCGGTACATGCTTGTAACCCAAGAACTAGAGAGGTAAATACAGATGGGCTGGCCGGCCAGCCAGATAACCTATGGGTGAGCCACAGTTTCCAGTGAGAGAGTCTGTCAAAAGAAAGAACACACACATGCATCTTCATACATGTGCACCTGCATACACATGCATACACACGCATGCACACGCACACACGTGCTGATATCCACATGAACACTCTCTCTCTCTCTCTCTCTCTCTCTCACACACACACACACACACACACACACACACACACACACACACTGCATTGGTTTGAATGAACATGTTCCTCATAGGCTCATATATTTGAATGCTTTGTCTTCAGTCGGTGGAACTGTTTGGGAAGGATTAGGAGGTGTGGCTTTTTGGAGGAAGTGCGTCACTGAGGGCAAGCTTTGAGGTGTCAGAAACTCACACTATTTGTAATTAGTTCTGTCTGCCTCATGCTTGTGTTTCAAAACATAAGCTCTCGGCTACTACTCCAGCACCATGCCTGCCTGCCTACAGCCATGCTCCCCGCGATGGTCATGGACTCTAACCCTCTGGAACCATGAGCCTCAAATGAAATGCTTCCTTTTATAACTTGCCTTGGTCAGAGTGTCTTATCATGGCAATAGAAAGTAACAAAGGCATACACAAAGGAAACATCTCAGCTGGAACAGAGATGAGAAAGTGTACATCTCTAAAGTGAGCGGTGCAGACCTAAGCAACCTCTAGTGTGTTGTTTTTTTCTAGCTTTCATTTGCATTGGTGTTTGAATCTATCTCCCAAAGTCTACACAGTTTGACCTTAATTCCAGGGCGGTGGTGTCAGGAGGCAGGGCCTGAGGAAAGGCCTGGGTGATGAGGGTCCTGAATGGACTAATGCGGTTCTCCCAGAAGTGGGTGAGTTCTCACCAGAGTTGGTTTGTTCTTATAGGAATGGCTATACTATACATACATACATACATACATACAGGATATATGTATGTATATAATATAATACAGGAGTACAGCTGTGCTTCCGGGCTCCCCGCTGCTTCTACTCTCCTGCTCTTCTGCCATGTCTGGAAGCTCCAAGAAGGCTGTCCCCAGAATCTTAGGTGGTAACATGCTTGCCTTGCTGGGACTTGGACCCGAGTTCAACCTTCCACAATGTGAGAATGTGGAATGTGACCCACCCTTCCAGCATCCACGACCGACAGTCCCGACGAGGGTAGTGCTTAATGGGAATTTGGGATTGGAACTCCCATAGACAGTGCCTGCTAGGACAATGACTGGCGGAGCCATGGCAGTTGTCCCACAGTGAGAAACTATAGGGCCACCAGTGTGCTGTGCATATCTGTGCAGGTATGAGACACCTGCTCAGAGAACTGGGTGGTGTATGAACTGAGGCCCACGGAACAAGGGTGCTTTGGTGAACCAAATCTCCACCATGGAGTCTTGGCGTGTGAGTGTGGTGTATGTGCGTGTGTGCACAACACAACGAGGGTGACTGGGTGTGTTAACACAAGTGAGTGGCAGGCAGGCATCTTCCCCAATCACTGGCCACATTATTTTTTTTAATGTTTATTATTGTTGCTGTTGTTTTGTGTGCGTGAGTACATGAGGTGTGTATGTGAGTGTGGATAGGACACCAAGGCACACGTGTGGAGGTCAGAGGACAACTTTTGGGAGTTGGTTCTCACCTTCCACCCTGGGGTCCTGGGATTGAACTTAGGTTGTCACATATACTCAGTAAGCACCTTTCCCTGCTGAGCCCCATCTTTCTGGCCCATGCCACCTTGTTTTTGATATAGAGTCTATCACCAAACACAGAGCTCACCAATTCAGCAAGGCGGGTGGGCTGACAAGCACGAGGGACCCGCCTGTCCCCATGTCCCCAGCTCTGGAGTTACAGACATATGCCCGTGCAACAAGCTTTTATGTGGGTGCTGGGTTCAAGTTCCGGTCCTCAGGCTTACATGGCAAACACTTAATCAAACGAGACATCTCCCCAGTTCTTGTTTTGTTTTTCGAGACAAAGCCTCACTACGTAGCCCAGGCTAGCCTTGAATTTCCAAATCCTCTTGCTTCAGCCTCTCGAGTGCTGGAATTTTAAGTGCACCGCTTATACCCTTATTGCGACTCTGTTTTTTTCAAGAGAGGGTCTCAAGTAACCCAGGCTGGTCTTGAACTTACTGTCAAGGATAACCTTGACCTCTCAGTTCTCCTGTCTACCTCCTTCGTGCTGAAGTCACAGGTGCACATAACCGCACTCAGCTCCTTTGTTTTTACTTGTTTCTCCCTTTCAGAGGAGGAATATCCTGGTCCCACCGCCGTATCTTGGAAGAAGATGGCTTGTTTTGATTCCACGGGCCAACAACTGGCAAGGCATTAGTCTGGGGATGAATCATGCCTTGAGCCCCATCCATATCTGAGTCAGATGAGACTTGGGGCTTTGAACTTTCTAGTTGATACTGGAACAAGTTAAGACTTATGGGGCACTGGGGATAGAATGAATATATTTTGTATTGTATGAGAAGGAGGATGTGTGGGGCCAGGGCAGGGAGATAGATGGTTTAGTCAGTAACATGCTTGTCTTGCTAGCCTGAGAACCTGAGTTCTATCCCTGCAGGTCTGTGGGGGGGGGAGGGGAGAGCGGGGGGGGGGGCAAGAGTGATGGCACACACTTGTAATTCCAGCGCTGGGGAGGTGAGGACAGGTGGATTCCTAGGGCCTACCCAGGCCTAGGCCAACTGACTGGCCCACCTCACCTAGGTGGCAAGTTCTAGTCCAGTGAGAGACCCTTCCTCTAGAAACAAGGTGGATGAAACCATGAGGAATGACACCTGAGGCTGACCGTTAGTCTCAACATGTATGCACAACTTGCACGTTCACTGGAGAACACTCCCACTACATGTCTACATGTGTGCGCACATGCACACAAACACACACACACACACACAACATAAGCATTGGAGGTTAGGGGTACATGCTATGGCTAGAATGTTCCCCCTAAAAGTACATATGCTAGAACTTTAGTTCCTAAAACAGCAGTGATGGATCTTAGTGGGAGATGATGAAGTCATGGGAATCCACACTCATGAATGGGTTACTGCTGCTCTCCCCTCTCACTGGGATAGTCGTGAGTGTGTGTGTGTGTGTGTGTGTGTGTGTGTGTGTGTGTGGTTTTTGCTAGACAGGGTTTCTCTGTGTAGTTTTGGTGCCTGTCCTGGATCTTGCTCTGTAGACCAGGCTGGCCTTGAACTCACAGAGATCCGCCTGGCTCTGCCTCCCGAGTGCTGGAATCAAAGGCATGCGCCACCGCCGCCTAGCGTCTTTTTTTTTTTTTTTTTTTTTTTTTTTGTATTTATTCTTCTCTTATGCATCACATCCCAGCCATGGTATCCCTTCCATCCACTCCTCCCAGTCTCTTCCCAACCCCCCGCTCCAGCCTCTCCTCCGTTTCCCTTCAGAAAAGAGCAGGGATATCAACCGAACATGGCATATCAAGTTACAGCAAGACTAGGCACAAACCCTCATATCAAGGCTGGATGAGGCAACCTGGTAGGAGGTAAAGGGATTCTAAGCAGGCTCCATCACTAAACCACGTCCCACAGCCCCTCACTGGGGGATTCTAGGGAAGTGTTATACCACTGAGCCACACCCCAGGCCTCTTTCGACTCTTCATTTTGAGACAGAATCTTACTAGGTTCCTTAGGCTGGCTTTGAATCTACTCTGTATCCCAGACAGCTCTTAAACTTGAAATCCTCCTGCTTCAACCTCTCAAGAGACTGGGCTGAGAATCCTGCACCAACAGGCCTGGCTTGATGGCTGGATAATAAGTAGTCTGTGGTGAATTTATATATCATATTTTCTTTATCCATTCATCCATGGATGGATACCTGGATTGATTTCATATCTGAGCTATTTTCCGTTGTGAATAGCGCCATAATAAACATGGGCATGCAGGGATGGCTTTGGTATCCTGATTTTATTTCCTTTGGATATATAAATCATAAGTGGTATAACTGGATTATATGGTAGATTTATTTAAAAACCAACAACCCAAACCCACAGTTAACTTCATGTGCGATGATGAGAGATGGAAAAATCTTCCCCAAAGACAGGACAGAATGTCTGTGTCTTACCACTTACATTCCAGATTGGATTAGATAGTCTATCCAGGGCAATTAGGCAAAAGAAATAAATAGAGGTATCCAGATCGGAAAAGATGAAATATAACTCTATTAACGCATAATATGACCTCATATATAAGAAATCTTAAAGCACACACACACACACACACACACACACACACACACACACACACACACGAACTAATTAACAATGTTAGGAAAATTATAGAATATAAGAGAGATACACAAAAATGAAGAGTGGGTTTGGGGGCTCCGAACAATCCAATAAGGAAATTAAGAAAACAAAATTTAGAAAGGCATGTGGGGCCAGCGTGACGGCTCAGCTGGTAAAGGGATTTGTTACCAAGCCTGAAGACCTGAGTTGGATCCCCAAGGACTCCCATGGTGGAAAGAGAGAGCCAGCTCCTACAGGTTGCCCTGGGACTTGCTGATTAGCTACACTAGACCGAACAGCAAGTTCCAGATGCCAGCGAGGGACTCTCTCTCTCTCAAGATGGCCAAGGTGGACGGTGCCTGAGGAACATCGCCTGAGGTTGACTTCTGCAGGCATGCATCTGTGTTCAGTCATTTGTTTATTATGGGGCGCACACCATGGCCCACGTGTGGAGGTCAGAGGACAGGTTTGTGGAGTCAGTTCTTCCATCCCCCTTTTGCTTGGGTTCCAGGGGTTGAACTTGGGTCACCAGGCCTGAGGCAATCACAATTTTTTTTTTTTTCGAGACAGGGTTTCTCTGTGTAGCTTTGCGCCTTTCCTGGGACTCACTTGGTAGCCCAGGCTGGCCTCGAACTCACAGAGATCCACCTGCCTCTGCCTCCCGAGTGCTGGGATTAAAGGCGTGCGCCACCACTGCCCGGCCCCACAATTTTTTTTTTTTTAATACGCAAGCAAAAACAACAAAAACTCACCTAAAGTTGAAGCTTCCAGAAGAACCTCTCTCTGAAGCTGAGGAGCTCCACACTGGATTTGAGACTTTCACTATTGATGCTCTGATTGACCACACCACACACACACATACATGCACACACACATACAACACACACATACACACATGCACACATACACACACATCACACACATACACACACATGCACACACACATACACACACCATCACACACATACACACACATGCACACACACATACACACACCATCACACACATACACACACATGCACACACAACACACACCATACACACATACACACACCATCACACACATACACACACCATCACACACATACACACACATGCACACACACATACACACACCATCACACACATAAAACATCAACACATACACAAATGCACACACACATACACACACCATCACACACACACATAAACACACACCACACATACAATACACACACATACACATATCACACACACATACACACACCATCACACACACATACATACACATGCATACATACACATACACACAATACACAACAGAGTTAAAACTAGAAACACAGTTAGCGTTATATTCTTTCTCAGGAATTCTGTCCCTGGCTTCTGGGGTTGCAGACATATGTCACCACACCCCAGCTTTTTATGTGGGTTCGTAGGATTGAACTCAAATCCTCACAAAATGCAGCACCCATTTTACTGACAGAGCTGTCTTTCCAGACCCCAGCGACCTTTGTTTTTTTTTATATATATTTTACAAAAAACAAATGACCATTTAATGCACAAATAACGGTAGTTTGCTGGAGCCTCATAACACACAGGAACCACACATTTGACAAGAAAATATCACAGGCTGAATGGAGAGAAATACAACACACGATATTACACAGTGTGTGAAAACAGAATGTCACTTGAAAGGAGATTAATGATAAGGATGGGTGCTATCAGCCCTAAATCAATCACCAAACAGAAACAAAGGCCTAAGACACACCTAACTGTGGTGTGACTTTTCTGAGGGACTTATGAACAAATATCTCCCCACATCAGACAGGGAACCAAGTAACAGTACCATTGAAGTCTAACTTGCAAACCAGTGAGTTTATTGGGGATCCTCACAAGGCAGGGATGACTCAATGACAGCTGCATCATTGAACGTGCACCCTGGCATGGGTGACCACGTGTGAGAGCTGGAACCCTGAAACTCTATGCAGGGCTTGCAGGCAGCTGGACAGGTCACAGTCTCCTGTCTTACTCCAACAATCCTTACTGTTTACATAGCCTTGGAGAGGGAGGGACCTTGTGAATCTTGTAAGCCCCAGAAACCTTTTGAGACTTGTGAGTTGTTTACACCCTGAGTCATGATGGGTGGCCTCCAGTATGGAGATATTTTTACTTGGTGGATATTGCTACAAAACAGTAACAAACGAATGGATGAGATAAAGTGGATCATAAACATTTTAATTAAAACTGAAAAGAATGCAAAAAAATTTTTATAAAAAGAAATAAGATATCAAGGAGTCAAATATCCAAATAGAAGATTTAAACCCCACCATATCAATAATTACATAAAATGTAAATAGTTTTTATAAACAATTAGCAAATTATAGTCTAGAGACAAACAAGGCCTTCAGCATATACTTAGGTGGCCATTCAGCTAATAATGGCATGCACATGTCTTAGTACTTGAAAAGAAAAGAGAGAGAGAGAGAGAGAAGAGAAGAGAAACAAGTGAAGACCACATGTGACTCATAAACTGTAAAGCATTTTTCCTTTTACCCTTATAGAAAAATTTCTAAAGTGATCCTCAAAATGTCCCCATATAAGGCAGAGGCTATCAGGTGGATAAAAGAATGAGCCCTAGATACGCTGCCTACAAGAAACCAGTGACCTATGTGGTGATGCAAATGAGTTACAGGTAAGGGATAAAGGCTGATGAGACAGCTCTGCAGGTAAAAGCACTTCCTCCCAAGACTGATGATCCGAGTTTGATCTCCAAGACTCACATGGTAGATGGGAAACAAAATCCTGCAATTTGACCTCTGACCTCAACACATCTGTCAAGTATATGTGTGTGTGCGCGCATACACATACACATGCACACACATTCAATATAAAAATGTAATTTAATATTTTTAAAAGTAAAAGAATAGTGCACATCACATTACTACTAGTCAAAGCTAAGCTAGAATGGCTAGATTAATAATAATCAAACTATATTTCAGGATAAAGTATGGTACCAGAGATGAGAAAGTTCAGGTCATGATAACAAGGGGGTCAGTTCATCAAATGGCTCAAACAGTCCTAAATGTTTATGTTCCTAAGGAGAGAGGTTGAAAACAGATGAAGTGAAAAATTCTGAACAGAAACAGCTGTGTCAACAACTGCCATTGGAAATCTCAGCAATTGGTAGGATGGAGACAGGCCATCGGTAACGAACAGAACACTTGAACAATACTGTCAACTGGCCTGGAGGACATTTATGGAGTCATACATCTCATAACAGTAGAAGAGTTCATGTGTGAGTGAAAAATTCACCAAGGAAACAAAACTATATTTTGGGCCACAAAATCATTCTCAGTGAGTTTAAAGATCTAAATCTTTAAAGGAAAAAATTTGCTATTTGGGGAGTGGTGGACATTGCCTTTTCATCTCAGCACTGGGTGTGATGGAATACTTTGAAGGTTAAAAGCTTCCATTTTGGAGGGAAGTTCATTAAGACACAGAATGTTTACAAGAATGTGAAACAACAGGATGTTCTAAGGGGAAGTGAAACCTTCCAGGATATAGGAAAGCTCCTTAAGACAACTCAAAGAACTTCAGGAAGTCCCTGAAACCGATCAGACTCTAGTTCCTTCTTCCACATTCGTGTATAGAAGCTATAAGAACTGCTGAGAGACATTCTCAAACAAGTTGAAATGCCTCAAAGAGGATCAGGCTAGCAGAGTTGCCTGGAAAGACATTCATCAACATGTTGAGCTGTTGTACTATATGCTCTGAGTTTCTAGCTTTTGTGAGCTGTCATGCATGCTGGGGTGAACTTTGGTAAGGCACTTGTCTTTGAGTCCTCTCTGTTTCTTATACTTTTGTTGTTGTGAGCCTAGCCTTTAATGGCTGGGTCAGCTCTCTAGACACCATCTATTTCTTTAAGTAACCCCTCACCCATATTCTTGTGAGTAACCCCCCAAAAACTCATTGGCTTACCAAGTTGAACTTTGGTGATATCCTTACTTTGGTTCATTGTTAGTTCCCCATCTGGGGTGAATAAACATTCATTTACATCTCCCTACAAATAATGTCATATGACACTTGGGAGGCAGAGGTCAGCCTGGTTTACATAGTGACTTTCAGGCTAGCTAGAGCTACACTGTCAATAAATAAGTAAATACATTTATTACATTTATTCATTGTGTGTTCAGTGCTTGTGAACATGTCACAATGTGTAGGTGGAGGTCAGTAATCCGTGGGAGTTGGTTCTGACAGGTCATAATCAGGCCAAAGTCAAAGAAAACATTGTGAAGCAACCAGAGAGAAAAATTGTAAGTCATGTACAAGGCAGTAGTTATTTAAATGACTAGGGATTTATCATCTGGAGCCATGAAGGCCACAAGTAACATAATATATTTTATCACTGAAAGAATTGTCGGTCTAGGAGCTGAGAATGTAGCTCAGTGGTAGGGCAATTGCCCAGCATGAATGAAGCTCTAAGTTCAATTTCCAGCGTTAAAAAATAGGAAGAATAAATTGTTAATCCACATTTCTACATATAATGGAATATCTTTCAGTAATGAATGTGAAATAAAAATATTTTGAGGATAAAATCAAGAGCATCATCAGCAACAGAATTGCACTAAAAGAAATGAAAAGAGTTTATTTTTTTCGGACATGACAAAACTAATACCAGAGGGGATTTAAGAGCCTCAGGAATAAGCCAGCCAAAGAAACAGACATAATAAATAACTGGGTAAATAGGAGATCCTACTTCATTTTATTTTTTCCTCTTAGGGTTTTTTTTTTTTTTTTTTTTTTTTTTTTTTTTTTTTTTTAACTACAGGACTGGAGAGATGGGTTGGAGGTATAAAGCATTTTCTGGGAATTCTGACCCTGGTTCCACTTCTAGAAACCACATAGAAAAGTCAGAGGCAGTGGGTGCATCTGTAACCCCAGCCCCAGCATTCCTACAGCGGGGGTGGGGGGATGGGGAGAGGGGGTCAAAGACAGAAGAATCATTTGGGAGCTTGCTTACGAAATAACAGGAGAGACTATGCCTCAAAAACAAGGTGGGGAAGCTGGAGAGATGGCTCAGGGGTTAAGAGAGCTGCCTGCTCTTCCAGAGGTCCTGAGTTCAATTCCCAGCATCTACATGGTGGCTCACAACCGTCTATAATGTGATTTGGTGCTCTCTTCTGGCATGCAGGCATTCCTGCATGTAGAATACTGGATATATGATAAAAAAATCTAAAAAAAAACCAAGGTGGAAGGAGAGAACCTACTTGCAAAAAGTTGCCCTCTGACCTCTCTGCACAGGTGTGTAGCACACATGCACTCTTCTAACACACATATATGCACACATGCTAATTAATCTTAAAATAAGTATGAATATTGAAGGCAAAAATTATAAAAACCATCTAATAGTTTTTAAAATAAACTATTTTACGACTGCTTTAGGGTCTAAGGAATTTTTAGTGTGTCAGATAAAACACATTAAAAGTATGACATGGAAAAATTTGGTGGGGGGGAGGGCTTGTATGGCAATGAGTTTCCTACCTGTCAATAGAACTGATGAAATAGTAATTCTAAGCTGAATGTGAAAAGTTCAGTGTATAGTGTGTGGTAATGTGTGTATACATATTAGTGCATAGTGTGTGTGTTTGTGTGTACTTTTTGTACATGTATACACACATGTATCATGTATCCGTATGACTGTAGTGAACATAATTGCTTTATTGATTGGTTTTCCAGAAAGCATGTACATGTTTTGACACATATGTGTGTATGTTCATATACAGTTAAAGAGAGAGAAATTCGGGCTGGAGAGATGCTCAAGTTAAGAGCACTCACTGCTCTCCAGAGTCCTGATTCAATCCACACCACATGGTGCTCACAACCATCTGTAATGAGATCTGTGCCTTCTGCCTGCAGACACACATACAGGCAGAACATTGTATGCATAATAAAAATAAATAAATCTTAAAAAAAAAAGAGAGAAGAAATCCTTAGAGAAGCCATTAGAAATCCTACTATACAAAGATAAAAACACTAAGCATGTCCAATCAACTCGAAAGAAAGAGGGGCCCAATGAGATAGCACAACATGCAAAGGTTCTTGCTGCCAAACCTGATTGTCCGAGCTAAACCCTAGGGCCCACAAGATTCATGGAAAGAATTAGCTCCTGCAAGTTGTCCTCTGACCTACACACACATGCGCACACACACACACACACACACACACACACACACACAAATAAATAAGTAAACAAATAAAATATGATTAACAATTCTTAAAGAATGAAAAGAAAAAAATGAAGCAAACAGAAAGCAATAGACAGAATGATAAACTCAAGCCAAGCCATCAATCATCACAACAAATATAAATGGTCTAATCACACCAACTTAAAAGGCAAAGATGACCAGGCAAGTTTTTCTTTTAAGGGCATGACTATACAGTTTAAGTAATTAAAAAAAAAATTCAAGAATCAAAAAAGATATGCTGTGTGAACATTAATTAAAAGAAGAGTGATGTAGTTGTGGTAATGTCAGAAAAAAATCATGTATAAAAGAAAGAAATTGTAATTTGGATAAAGAGGGATGTTATGTGATGATGAAAACCCAACACAGAGGGGCCAGCAAAGCGGTTCAATGGGAAAAGGTGCTTGCCACCAAGCTTGATGGCTTGAGTTCAATCACTGGAACCCATATGGTGGAAAAGGAGAAATGATTCCTGCAAGTTGTTCTCTGACCTCCACTTTCACACTGTATCAAGTCCACACACACACAACACACACACAGAGAGAGAGAGAGAGAGAGAGAGAGAGAGAGAGAGAGAGAGAGAGAGTACATGCATTGCGTGTGTACCTGTGCATATGTATTAAGGATAGAGAGATGGTTCTGTGGTTAAGAGCACTGGCTGCTCTTGCAGAGGACATGGGTTTGACTCCTAACACCCACATGTTGGCTTACAACCATCTGTTACTCCAGTTCTAGGGGATCCACTGCCTTTTCTGGCTTCCACAGGCACCAGGCATTCAAGTGGTACACATACACACATGCACACAAACACTCATGCACATGAAAATAAAAATAAGTTTTTAAAAAATGAAACAACTAAAATACAATATAAAATTAAAAAACATCAACATAGCACTTTTAGTTTATTTACTATTAGTGTGTGGGTGGGCATGGCATGTGGGAAGCGTACACATATGTCATGGCACACACATGGAGATCAGAAGACAACTTTGTGGAGTTGATTCTCTCCTTTTACCTTTACATAGAGTCTAGGGATTGAACTCAGGCCACCTGCCTTGTACAACAATTGCTGTTACCCCCGAGTCATCTCGCTGACCCTACAGCACAGTTTTAAATATGAATATAACTAAAAGCAGAACCTCAAATCCATGAAGCCCAAGTGGACAGAACTTAAGGAGAAACAGAAAAAAAAAATTCAATATTCTGGTTGGGAATTTCAAGTGGTCAGAAAGCAAGCAGCAAGGCCATAAAAGAATTCAACACCAGCACGTAAAGTCTATCAAACACAGCCACAACTGTATAACATCATCTTTCTCTATTTTGATAAGGGGTTTCCTGTAGCTCAGGTTGGCCTCCCACTCACTAGGTAGCTGAGGATGACCTTGAACTCCTGATCCTCCTGCCTCCGTCTAAATGCTGGGATGGCAGGCTTGCACCACTCTGCCTGGTTTAGGAGGAGCTGGGGATGGAACGCAGGACTTCAGGCACACGAGGCAAACACTGAGCTGCATCACTACCCCAAATTTTCCATTTTTAAACAAGAGAATTCTTGGGCTGGAGAGATGGCTCAGAGTTTAAGAGCACTGGTTGCTCTTCCAGAGGTCCTAAGTTCAATTCCAGCACCCACATGGCAGCTCACAACCCTCTGTAATTCCAGGTGGGGGGGATTTACGCCCTCTTCTGGCCTCTGAGGGCGCTGCATGCGTGAAGTACACAGTTATATATGAAGGTACAACACCCATACACATAAATAAAAAATAAAATAAAATCTAAAAAAGAAATTAAGCAAAACAATAACAAAGGGGAATTCTATGGTCATAGGTCCAAGTGGAGATGAGGGTCTGGTTCAACAGACTGGAAGGAGGTAAGCTTCAAATTCCACGACACAGCCAGCAAGGCTGCAAACAGAGCAAAGGAAAACAGGAAACTCTGGCTTTGCTCAAAACACTGGTAAAATAAGTCAGGCGATATTAAAAGACATTTTTGGAAAATATATAATAAATTGAGTTAAAAGTTTCTTTTCTGTAGTCAAAGATGGAAATGAAATTTTTAGTCAGCTGAAATGCTAAGGGTGTTGTTGTAAACAATTTCGGGACTCAGGAGTGGAGAGCACTTAGTGCTCTTGTGGAGGACCTGAGTTTGGGTCCAGCACCCACATTCAGTAGCTCACAATGCCTCTTCTGGCCTCTGCAAGTGCTGCATTCATGTGCACATACACAATTTAAAATTAAATAAAAATCTAAAAATACACATGAATGTGTATATATGTATAAATATTAAAAACAATGAAAGAGAAGGTATAAGAGGATCTGAACTTGTACTTTTTTTTTTTTTTTTTTTTTTTTTTTTTTTGGTTTTTCGAGACAGAGTTTCTCTGTGTAGCTTTGCGCCTTTCCTGGAACTCACTCTGCAGCCCAGCCTGGCCTTGAACTCACAGAGATTCGCCTGCCTCTGCCTCTCGAGTGCTGGGATTAAAGGTGTGTGCCACCACCACTCAGCTGTTTTTTGTTTTTTTAACCTGTCTGTTTTGTTTTGAGACAGAGTTTCATGGTGTAGTCATTGCCCTGAAATTCATTTTGTAGACTAAGTTGGCCTTGAACTTACAGAGATTGGACTGCCTTTGCCTCCTGAGTGCTGATGTTAAAGGTGTGTACTCCACACCCAGCCTTTAACTTCTAACATGGAATTTTTTGTTTTGCCTTGTTTGGTTGAGGTAAAATCACATGCTGTTGCCCAGGCTGGCTTCTAATTTACAGAAATCTACCTGCATCTGACTCCCAAGTACTAGGATTATAGGTACGAGCCACTACATCTAGCCAGCTTTATTCATAAAACAACTTAATTTGCTTATTTTACTTTAGGTGTATGAATGTTTTGACTACATGTATGTCTGTGTACCATGTGTGGGCCTGGTGCCCGTGGAGGTCAGATTCCTGGAACTGGAGTTAGCTGGTGCTGGGAACCAAACCTGAGTCCTCTGCAAGAACACCAAAGCTCTTAACTGCTGAGACATCTCTCCAGCCTCATAAATCTTTTTGTTGTTTTGTTTAAAGAAAACTATTTTGAAGTCAAGAAATGAAGTAATAATTTTAGTGATGGGAACTGTGTAAGGAAATTATAAGGAAAAGACAAAAAATACTTTACTCAAGGAAAAAAATATCAACAAAGCCACCACTAATTTTTCCACAAATACAAGACTAAAAGTATCAAAAGCAATTAATTTTTCAGCATTTTATTGTGATTATTTATTTGCTTATTTGTGTGGGTGCACTGTGTCGGGGTCAGAGGACAACTTTCAAGAGTTGGGTCTCTTCCTTCCAGAATGTCAGACCTGAGGATCGAACTCGGGTCATCAAGCCAGGCAGTGAACCTTTCAGTGGGCAGCAGAACCATATCACTGGCCCACCAGCACATCTTCTATAGAAGAATTGATTCGAAATTGAAATAATCAGCCTCAAATTGCTGCTGCCCAAGTGAAATAGCATCATTCATTCTTATGTCAATTTACCGGTATTGAATTTAATGGAACATTCCATCAATCAAGAAGCAATCTTAAATTCATCAACATCAACAAAGAATCCTTCGAATTTTTCTTTTTAAACTCTGTAACCGGCCTACAGAGCTCTGCTGGGTATGATTAAAACCTTGCGTACACTGATTCATCTCAGGAAAAATGTGCAAAACAATGTCTGTTGTATTAAGAAAAATATTCAATTTCAATATTAAATGTTAAGCCTGATATCTAAGATCTATAAACTTTTCTTCCCCCAGGGGTGTTAAGTTTAATATTTTCATCTGGTGTGTGGTATCGGTGAAAAACCCAAATCCCAGGCCGTTTTGTGGCTTTGATCATTGAATATCTAGCAATTCCCTTTTAATGCAAGAAAATCCTGAGTGGCAGTGAACAGCTCAGGAACTCTTTGTAACACTCCACAATCTGCCCAGATTAGCAAAGGACAGACACTCACGACAGTCATTGTACAATCCACCCAGATGCACCAGCAAAGGACAGATACTCACTACAGCCAGTGTTCTATTTCTCTTGTGGCATAAACTAACTTTTTTTTTCAAATTAGGCTGAAAATTTCTTTGACAGATATAAAAGGTGAATATATGTGTCTATTTATTCATATAGTCATGACTAAATTTTTGGCAACAAGTTAATTTTTTTTCCTTTTACTATTAAAGTAATTTGAGACAAAAATATGACAAAGGGATTCATTGATTACAGCCAGGAGTGTGGCTCAGTGGTAGAGCACCTGCCTAGAATCCCCCAGTGAGGGGCTGGGTTGTGGCTCAGTGGTAGAGCCCCTGCCTAGAATCCCCCAGTGAGGGGCTGGGGTGTGACTCAGTGGTAGAGCACCTGCCTAGAATCCCCCAGTGAGGGGCTGGGGTGTGGCTCAGTGGTAGAGCCCCTGCCTAGAATCCCCAGTGGGGGGCTGGGGTGTGGCTCAGTGGTAGAGCCCTGCCTAGAATCCCCAGTGGGGGGCTGGGTGTGGCTCAGTGGTAGAGCCCCTGCCTGTATGTGTGGATGTATGTGGGCATGTGCAGCACATGCATGAAGATCAGACACCAACTTGTTTCTTTTTAACCTATGGGGCCCAGGAATCAAACTCAAGCCATCAGTGTTGGCTGCAAGCACCTTTACCCACTAAAACCATCTCACTGGTCCTCATAAATTAGAAGTATATGTTGTGGGGTATTTGTACACTGTCTGAGGGTGTGTTGGCTGTGATGGGTGTAATAAAAAGCTGAGCAGTCAATGGCTAGGCAGGAGGTATAGGCGGGATTTCTGGGGAGAGAAAGGAAGAGGAGGAGAATCTAAGTGTACAGAAGAAGCCAGAAAACTCAGAGAAGAAGCAGGAGGTGTAAGACAGAAGAGAGGTAACACCACTGATAGAGTATAGATTAATATAAATGTGTTAATTTAAGTTATAAGAGCTAGTTAGGAACAAACCTAAGCTACAGGTCAAGCTTTCATAATCAATAATAAGTCTCCATGTCATTTTTTGTGAGCTGGCGGCCAAAGAAAAATCCATCTACAAGTAGATGCATCCTCTCTCTCTCTCTTTCTCTCTCCTTCTCTCTCTCTCTCTCTCTCTCTCTGTCTCTCTCTCTCTGAATAAAGAATAATATAATTTCTGACTCATATGCCTACTGGTCAGCAGTACTATAGGAAATGCAAACTGATTTTTGTTGTTTTGCTTCCAGACCTGGTCTCTTGTAGCCCAGGCTAGCTTTGACTTTATTAAGCAGCTCAGTGTGGTGTAATAGTTTTTCATTGCTGGGATCACAAGTTCAAGTCCAATCAGGCTATATAGTAAAATTCAAGACCATTGTGGACCATGTAACGAAAATCTGTCTCAAAAGACAAAAGAGGTAGCACATGCCTTTAATCCCAGTGATGGGGGGGGGCAGAGGCAGGCGGATCTCAGAGTTTGAGGCCAGCCTGGTCTACAGAGTGGAGTTCCAGGACAGCCAGACTCTGACTCAAAAAAAGAAAGGGTGGGGGAGGGGGAAGGAGGGAGGAGGGAGGGAGAAGTGTCTCACCAAATAGATCAAGCATCTTACCACTCTCTTTTGGTAAAGAGATTGAAACCCTAAAAAGGACCCAGCGCAAATGATGGTACTAAAGTGCCAGCAAGAGAAATAAGACAAATCTCAAGGAGACCCTTCAGATTTGAAAAACTCCTGGGCCAGAGCGATGGCGCAGCAGGGAACGGAGCTTGCCTTCCCTGAGTGCCCTGACAACTTGAGTCTAATCCCGGGGACCCATGTGGGGAAAGGAGAGAACTGACACCCCGCAAGATGTCCTCTGACCTCTGCACATGCAGGGTGTCCCATGCACACGCAAACAAATAAGTACATGCAATGTTTAAAGAAGAAAACCTTTGCGAGATGAAAGTCGGCCAGTGGCTAAGTCAGATGCACAGAAAAGTTCAACGAGAGGAAAGGAAAACGGGAAGTTGTCGTGACCCGAGTAATGTCACCGAGAGAAGGGTGTGAACAGGGAGAAGAGCCACGCTAGCCCAGGAGCTGTGGGCAGTGGGTGGCTGCTGGAGGCAGTATCTTTTTTCCTCCGTGGTGTACACACTGCAGAGTTGCCCACACAGACGCGGGGAACCCAAACTAAACTTAGAGGGTCATTAACGAATAAAGAGGAGAGGTGTTGGTAGAAGAAAGGGTGGGGAAGAGAGAGAGGGGAACGGGGTACGATCAACACACCTTACATGTGTGTATGAGACTATCAAAGAATGAATTCAAAATCAATAGTTTTTAAACATAATGTCGGGGAGGCTGAGGTGGGAGGGGAGGGTTGTTGTCAGATCAAGTGTATCCTGTGCTACAGTTTGAGATCCTGACTCAACAAACAGGCAAGCAGAGCTTTAGTTAAGCATTCCTTTCCTTGCTCTCTTTTATAGTAACCCCAGCACTTGGGAGGCTGAAGCAGGAGGATTGCTGCGAGTTTGGGGCCAGACTGGCTTAGAGTGAGATCCTATCTCAAACCATCAGCAAAACAAAGCACATAGAAATGGATCTAAAAACACAAGTGTGTGGGGGTGGGTGGGGGGTGTTGCTGGCAAGTACGTAAGGGAGCTTGCCACCAAGGCTGATGAACTGAACTTGATCCCCGGGACCCACATGGTGGAAGGAGAGAACTGACCCCACAGGTTGTCATCTGCCTCCACATATGGAATGCATTCACCTCACACACACAAACTAAATGTGCAAAGAAAAACCCAATAACAGCAACAATGGCAATTAGACATGAGATCGATGGGGAACTAGGACACATACCAAACCAGTCCTCACAAATATTTCTAGAACATTCTACCCGTCAACAGCCGGGTAGAACATTCTTCCCAAATGTGCATAGCGCATTCCCCAGTGTAAATTATATGGTAGGCCATAAAAATGAGTCTCAGTAAGTTTAAAAAGAATGAAATCGTACCAAATATGTTTTCTGAAATGGCATGAAATTAGAAATTAATAACAGAGGGTATTTGGAAGGCTGACAAGCATGTGGGAATGGAACGGCGCACTCCTAAGTGACTGCTCTCTTGGAAGAAGACATCACGGGACAAATTAGAAATGGTGTCAGATGAATGGAGACAAAACATGGCAGATGGAGGCTCACGGGAGGGGGAGAAGGCATGGCCGGAAGTGAGACGGACAGCCGTGACAAGAGGGAGCCAGGCACAGTGGCACGTGTCTGCAATCCCAGCCGACTGGGTGCTGAGGCAGGAGGATGAGGACTTGGAGGATACTAAGTCCCAGATAGAGGAGCAAGGGGAGGAGCAGGGAAAGGAAGGAAAAAGGAGAGGAGGAGAGGGAAAGAGGTGAGAGGAGGGGAGGAGAGCAGGGGAGAGGAGGAGAGGGGAGCAGGGGAGAGAAGGAGGGAGAGGAAGGGATATGGGAGGGGAGGGGAAGAGATGAGAGAAGGGGAGGTGAGCAGGGGAGAGGAGGAGAGGGGAGCAGGGGAGAGAGGGAGGGAGAGGAAGGGATATGGAATGGGAGGGGAGGGGAGGGGAGAATACAGGAGGAAAGGGAAGAGGAAGGGAAGGGAAGAGTTAAGAGGAGGGGAGGGGAGGAAAGGGGGAATGGGAGGAAAAGGAGAGGAAGGGGAGGGGAGGGGAGGGGGAAGGAGGAAAGGAGCCTCCATGGTTTAAAACACAAAATCAAGAAAATGAAGGAACACTCCACAGAGTGGAAGAAAAGACTTGAAAACCCCCTATTTGCCAAGAGTCCAGGAGGCAGAATCCACAAGGATAAAACAATCAAACCTGCTTATAAGTGGCCCGAGCTACAAATGTGCATTCTGCAAGACAGACAGACTGCCCGGTTCTCCAAGCACACAGAAGACACACAGCGCCATCCATCATCAGAGACTGGCAAATCAAAACCACACGGAGATGCCGCCAGGACCAACCAGGGTGACTCTGCTCTAAACAACACACCGTAACAAGTGTTGCCTAGGACGGAGAGAGACAGGAGCCTTCCTGGGGAGCCGGTGGGAGCTCCAGAACTGTGCCACACCACGGCAGCCTGGCTCCTCACTAGCTGCCCTCCAGGGCAAGAAAACAGGTTCACACGAAAATACGTGAATATGCATAGCAGTGTGATTCACAAACAGCCAAAAGGCAAAGTAAAATAATAATAATGATAATGACAAGCCTGTCTCTGGCCATTTGCAGTTACTGTAATAGAGCGCCACAGACTGAGTACTTTATAACGAATAGACATGTGTTTGACTCTGACTTGGAGGGGATGAAAGGTCTGAGGGCACAGTGCCGGCATCTGCTCCACATCTGGTGAGGGCTTTCTTGTTGTGTTATCCCAGGAGGGGAGACGGACATGGCAACATTACAGGAGAGGAGAGGGAGAGAAAGGGGGAGGGAGGAAGAGAGAGGATCTTGATCTCCTGGCCTGTTGTGTTTGTGTGTCTAGGTGTCTGTGTGTGTTCATGTGTGTGCAGGAACAGGTGTACGCATGTGTGTATACATGCATGGAGGCCAGAGGACAACTTTATAGGTTGTTCTTCAGATGCCATAGCCTTGTGGTTTTTGAGTCAGGGTCTCTCACAGGTCTTGAAAGCCTGGAGCTTTCAAGAAAGGCTAGGCTGGCCGGCCAGCAAGTTCTAAAGAGCCATGCTGACTGTGGTAGTCCTTTGAGACACAAAGTGCCAAAAGGATTAATTAAATGAAGGCTGGTGATGTGACTCAGTGGGAGAGTACCTACCTAGAATCCCCCAGTGAGGGGCTGGGGTGTGGCTCAGTGGTAGAGCACCTGCCTAGGATCCCCCAGTGAGGGGCTGGGGTGTGACTCAGTGGTAGAGCCCCTGCCTAGAATCCCCCAGTGAGGGGCTGGGGTGTGGCTCAGTGGTAGAGCCCCTGCCTAGAATTCCCCAGTGAGGGGCTGGGGTGTGGCTCAGTGGTAGAGCACCTGCCTAGAATCCCCCAGTGAGGGGCTGGGGTGTGGCTCAGGGGTAGAGCACCTGCCTAGAATCCCCCAGTGAGGGGCTGGGGTGTGGCTCAGTGGAAGAGCCCCTGCCTAGAATCCCCAGTGAGGGGCTGGGGTGTGGCTCAGTGGAAGAGCCCCTGCCTAGAATCTCCCAGTGAGGGGCTGGGGTGTGGCTCAGTGGAAGAGCCCCTGCCTAGAATCTCCCAGTGAGGGGCTGGGGTGTGGCTCAGTGGTAGAGCACCTGCCTAGAATCCCCCAGTGAGGGGCTGGGGTGTGGCTCAGTGGAAGAGCCCCTGCCTAGAATCCCCCAGTGAGGGGCTGGGGTGTGACTCAGTGGCAGAGCACCAGTCTAGAATCCCCCAGTGAGGGGCTGGGGTGTGACTCAGTGGCAGAGCACTTATCTAGAATCAATAGTGGGAGATGGGACATAACTGGACAGTAGAGTGTTTGCTTAGTTTTTTAATTCCAGCCTCATCAAAGAACAAAGACTGTAGTGTGTTTTTAAAAAGACAATTGGTTGTCTAGAGCAGCATTATCAGTCATAATTGGATGTCTGTACATATATAAAAATTTCTAAAACTGATTGACAGGCACAGTGGTACACACCTGTCATGCCAGCCCTCTGGAGACTGAAGAAGAAGGATCATGAGTTTAAGTCCAGTCCAGGTCATGTAGTGAGCTCATGGTTCAAGAAACAACACAAAACAAAACAAAAGTTAAAAAAAAAATAAAAGGGAAAAAACCCAACTCTACAAAGACATCTTCTCACCTCCGCATGCCCACCATGGCTCACCCATCCCCAATAATAAAAAATAAAATAAAATAAAATTGAGAAGAATAGATTAAAAAGTCGTGTAAAAGGCTGGAGTGGAGGGAGTAGAGGGGGACCGTTCCGAAATCCTCACTCACGTGAGAAAAGTCTATGGTGCGGAGCAACACAGAGCACACGGTACGACGTGCCCACAGGACGACTGATGGGTGGAAAATGATGCAGCCCTTTCAGAAAGGAGTTGGCATTGGGAAAATAAACAAGATAAAATAACAGACATCACCAGTGACAATGTCCCTCCGCCAAAGAAAGCCATGGCCAAGCCAGGCTGGCCAAAGACACCAGGCTGAAGCCTCTCCTGGAACTGTAAGCCTTAATTAAAACCTTATAATAACTGAAGGCGTGCTTAATTAAGGAAGAAGAGGGCTCGCTTCAGTTGTGACTACAGTGACTGCCCTCTGCCTACAGTCTCCTTTGGTGCCATCTCCTCCCACATTTAGATGAGATTTCAGCCCTGTGTTCCTGCTTGAATCTAGATGTCTGTCTCTGGGTTGAAACTGGACATATCAATGTGAACCAACAACCAACTCACTTGGTAGCTCTGGCTGGCCTGGTGCTCTCTATATAGACTAGGCTGCTCTCAAACTCATAGACATTCACCAGCCTCTGCTTCCCTAGTGCTGAAGGCATGCACTGCCATGCTCAGAAAATCTAAACTAAAAAAAAAAGTTACACCGGGCTGGTGTGGTGGTGCACACCTGAGGCAGGAGGATTGCCATAAGTTCTAGACAAACCTGAGCTACAGAATGAGACCCTGTCTAAAAGCAATCAAACAAAACTTTACAAAAGAATTCTTTGTGATTATTTTTTTGCAACTTTATTGAAAGTTCAAAATTATTTTAAAAATAATTTTCCTCCCCCAAAATGAAAAATTAAATTGACAAAGCCAGTTCACAGGGATTAGAAAGCAGAGCTTCTCTTAAAAATATCCCACCCAAAGGGTGCTAAGAAAGAAACACGTGCCTATAATCTCAACACTTGGGAGACTGAGGCAGGATCAGTGGGTGCAAGTTTGAGGCCAGCAGGGGCTAGATGGTGAGTTTCAGGCTAGCCTGGACTACATGCAAAGCCTTGTTTCGAAACTCAGGCTGGAGATGTAGCTCAGCCAGTAGAGTGCTTGCCAAGCATGTATGGAGCCCTGGGACCCAACCCCAGTGTAAACTGGGTATGGTGGTGCATGCTTATAATCCTAACACTGGGAAATGGAGGCAGGAGGATCAGGAATGTACTATGGAATGATTCAGGAGACAGCCTGGGCTACATGAGACCCTGTTTGATGATGATGATGTTGATGACGATGGATTGGGAAGACCCTCACCACACACACAGGTGTGCCAGTACAAACACAGCACTCCCCCATCTCATCCAGAGTCAAGAATGGCCGCCACGTGGATTTTCCCATCTGGAAGAAGCAGCAGAGACCTGGCGGAAAGCAAACCAGAGGCCAGGCCAAGAGCCAGGACACCTGGGCACGCGTTCTGGCTTCCCTCTGGATGCAGACGATGCTTCCCCCCCCCGCCCCCGCACCACCCCCGCCTCTGGACCTCACAGCCTTTCCACACAGTGAGGTAGCCAGCACCCCCAGCCTCTGTCTTTTCAGCACTGGGGAGGATGCCAGAGTCATAGCTGCTCAGAGATCCACAGCAACCCTCCCCTCTGGGGGTTTCCACTTTCCAAGAACGGCATTCTCTGCCTGTCCTGGCCGCCACGCTCAGGCCATTGGCTTCTCAGCACTCAGACCTGCCTTGTCCCGGGGCCAGTAACAAGCTCGTGATGTGATTTTTGAACATCTCCTTTGAGTCCACAATTCCTATTCTGTCCAGCTGCGGACGGGTACAACCCTTGCAACCCTAGCCCATGGCTATGAGGTTCCACATTGGCCAGACACCACAACCATGGCAATCCAGACCCTATCCTCAGTTAGGAATCAGGTGGACAGGACGCACCCACGGACACATCAGTCCACACCTAACTCTTCACGAAGCAGTCTTGGAGGCTTCCTTGGCTGGCTTCAGCTTTTCTGGGCAGACAGAACATTCCTTCATTCATTCGACACCTTTTTATTTGAGTGTTCTAAGGGTGAACATATGCAGTTTCAGAGAGTTCACATTCCTGAGATACAAGAATGATAACCATGTACCAGGAGATGCCCTCTGCAGGCAGGGAATTAAGGAATACTAGCAAAAACAGAGGAGAAGCGTGTTTGAGTTAAAGGGATTGGGAAGTGCAAGGGCCCTGAGGTCACATTCTTTAAAGACTAGACAAAAATCAACGGAGCCGGAAAGTAAGGGCAGATGGATAGATGTCTGGAAAAAGGCAAGGACCACTTTTTTCTCAACAGTACTGTGGTTGCAGGAACACACTTCTATTGTTCACGATGCCCTGATGACAGCAGGAGAGTACACAAAGGACATCAGGAGCCTGTTCACACCCAGGGGCCATCTGAACCATCGTCATCCCCGCCTCTCTAGGGTCTCAGCTCAGAAGAAGGACTGACGCCCCAGTTTCCTGCCAAGTACGACCGTTCTATGACCTGTACTGAACAATACTCCTTTAAAGGGCTTGACTGGGCTGGCAAGGTGGCTCAGTGGGCAAAGGCACTTGCCACCAAGCCTGACGACCTGAGTTCGATCACGTGGTCAAAGAGAAAGTGTCCTTTCATGCATACCTCTCTCTCTCTCTCTCTCTCTCTCTGTCTCTCTCTCTCTCTCAATAAAATAAAAACCAATCCATCAATTGTGGTGATTTTTAATTTGTGCACCCCAATAAAACTTATCTGGGGATCAGAAAACACAGCCAGCCACCAAATTAGACACAAAGGTCAGGTGTGGTGGTGCACACACCCCTTTAATCCTATCACTCTGGGAGGCAGAGATCTGTCTGAATGTCTGTGAGTTCAAGGCCTCACTGGAAACAGAGCCAGGCTTGGTGGAACATGTCTTTAATCCCAGCCCTTGAGATCTCATGCCTTTGGTACCAAGTATTTGGGAAGCACACGCCTTTAATCCCAGCACTAGGAAGGAAGATGGCTGGGCACAGAAAGGTACATAAGGCGTGAGTCAACAGGAAGTCTCACTCTGGAAGCTGAGGAGTTGGCAAGGTGAGGTTGGCTGTGGCTTGTTCTGTTTCTTGAGCGTTGACCCCAATATTTGGCTCCAGGGTTTTTTATTTGTTTGTTTGTTTTTTAATAAGACCGTTTAGCAATTCATCTTACAATCAATAATAAATAAAGGGCCTTATTGATATACATGTCCATGTAAAGAGTCCAGTTTAAGCTAGGCGCAGTGGTGGACGCCTGTACCCTCAGAACTCTGGCAGACAAATCAAGAGGATCAAAAGTCACAGGGAGATGGTTTAGCAGGCAAAGGAGCTTGCCGCCAAACCTGACAATCTGAGTTTGACCCACATGGTGTAAGGAGAAAATTTGACGGCAAGTTGTCCTCTGACCTCTACATACATGTCATGGTACACATGTCCCCCCAGTAAATAAAGAAAAAAAAATTAAAGTTCAAGTCCAGCCTGGGCTTCAAAGTGAGACCCTGTCTAAAAAGACGAGGCCAGTGTCAGGGAAACAGTTCAGAGGGTAAAGGTGCTTGGTACTAAGCTTGATGACCAAAGAAAGTCATTCGATCCTCAGGAGCCACATGGTGGAAGGAGAGAACTGACTCCTGCAAGCTGTCCTCTGGCCTCCACATGTACACTGTGGCATGCACACAAAAACAGGCACACACACATACACACACACACACACACATGCTCACACATGCACAGTCACACATATGTACATACATGCAATTGTTTTAATGTAATGCAACTAAAGACAAGCACTGTGAATGTAGAGCCCCTGCCTAGAATCCCCCAGTGAGGGGCTGGGATGTGGCTCAGTGGTAGAGCCCCTGCCTAGAATCTCCCAGTGAGGGGCTGGGGTTTGGCTCAGTGGTAGAGCTCCTGCCTAGAATCCTCCAGTGAGGGGCTGGGGTGTGGCTCAGTGGTAGAGCCCCTGCCTAGAATTCCCCAGTGAGGGGCTGGGGTGTGGCTCAGTGGTAGAGCCCCTGCCTAGAATCTCCCAGTGAGGGGCTGGGGTTTGGCTCAGTGGTAGAGCTCCTGCCTAGAATCCTCCAGTGAGGGGCTGGGGTGTGGCTCAGTGGTAGAGCTCCTGCCTAGAATCCTCCAGTGAGGGGCTGGGGTGTGGCTCAGTGGTAGAGCCCCTGCCTAGAATCCCCCAGTGAGGGGCTGGGGTGTGTCTCAGTGGTAGAGCCCCTGCCTAGAATCCCCCAGTGAGGGGCTGGGGGTGTGGCTCAGTGGTAGAGCACCTGCCTAGAATCCCCCAGTGAGGGGCTGGGGTGTGGCTCAGTGGTGGAGCCCCTGCCTAGAATCCCCCAGTGAGGTGCTGGGGGTGTGGCTCAGTGGTAGAGCACCTGCCTAGAATCCCCCAGTGAGGGGCTGGGGTGTGACTCAGTGGTAGAGCACCTGCCTAGAATCCCCCAGTGAGGGGCTGGGGTGTGGCTCAGTGGTAGAGCCCCCGCCTAGAATCCCCCTGTGAGGGGTTGGGGCATGGTTCAGTGGTAGAGTGCACACCTGGCATGCTCCCTGCCCCCGGGGTTCCCAGCTCTAGTGCATATCTAATATGTTGCATTAAGGGAGGGTATTCCTTGTTCTGCATGGAGAGTTAATTCATGGAGAAAGCTCACCCACAAGAGGCCTCTACACACCCTGGGGTGATGTACATCGGAGATGAAAGCTGGGGGGGGGGAAGAAACCCAGTGACACAATTTCTGTCTCGGGACGCAGCCACACCCTTCAACTTCCTAGCCATGGAGCCAATAAATTCCCAATTCATTTAAGTCACTATGGGGTGAATCATAGTCACTTGTGATCAACACTCACGGAGTCAGCCAGGGAGAAGACTTGTAGGCTCAAACCCAAAGCAGGGAAAAGAGGACTTGGAGGCCTCTCCAAGCTAGGATCCTGGACTGGCAATGTCCCTTAGATGCCACCACTAGACCTCTCCTCTCCACACTGTGCCCCCCCCCAGCCAACCCGTTCATCCCAGGACCAAAGACCAGGGTACCACTGTTGGTGAAGCTGCTGTGTCTCCTAGGTTCTGTCCTTGTGACAACCTGTGTGACTTGGGCTCGCTCCAAAAAAAAGCCATAGAACTATTACTTAAAAACAAAGAATTTAATTTTTATTTTCAGTTTGTGTGTGTGTGTGTGTGTGTGTGTGTGTGTGTATACGTGTGTGCACATGAGTGTAGGTCAGAGGTTCTCAGCCTTCCTAATGCTGTGACGCCTTAATCCAGTTCCTCGTGTTATGGTGACCCCCCCCCTCCAACCATAAAATTACTTTGGTTGCTATTTCATAACTCTGATTTGGCTCCTGTTATGAATCACAATGTAAACATCTGTGTTTTCTGATGGTCTTAGGTGACCTCCGTGAAAGGATTGTTCGACCCCAAAGGGGCCGTGACCCACAGGCTGAGAACTGCTGGTGTATGTGCTGCCAGAGGCCAGAAGAAGGTGCCAGTTGCCCTAGAGCTGGAGTTACAGGCAACTGTGACTCCTGACGTGGGTGCTGAAAAGAGGTATTCAGCAAATGCGGTATGAGCTCTTAACTTCCAAACCATCTCTCTCTGGCCTCCTTGGAAACGTTACTTTTCCGACCCCTCATTGGAGTAGGCCCTGAATTAGCCACTTTTCTGTTGCTACGATAGAATATCCCAACAAAAAGCAACTTATGGGAGGAAAGGGTCCATTTTGCCTCTCAGCTCCAGGTCATAGGAAGTCACTGAAGGAAGTCAAGGCAAGACCTCCAGGCAGGAACCTGAGGGTGGGCCAGCTTCTATGCCACCCACCACTGGACCAAGGAACTCATTCACAGCCAGAGAAGGACAGCAGGCACCATGGAGGAGGATGCTGTAAGCTGGCTGTCCGGCTGGCTCGCACTCAACTAGCTCTCCTGTATAATCCAGGACTCGCTGCCTAGGGAATGCTGCCACCCACAGTGGGCAGGTCTTCCCACCTCAGTTAATGTACTCAAGACACACACACACAGACAGGCCTACAGGCCAACCCAATGTAGGTCATCCCACTGAGACTCTTTCCCGGTGATTCCAGGTTGTGTCCCATGTACAGGTAGAACTAACCGTCACACTCCGTGGATGGCTTTCGCCAGACATTTTGTCACAGCCACAAGAAAACTGACTCCTTCAACACCTAAGTCCGTAGTGCTGTTCATTGCTATTCTATTTTATATTTGTTATGGTTTTGATTTGTTATTTTCCCCCTCTCAGCTAGGCTCCTGTGTTTGAATAATTGCTCCCCAGCAGGGAGCACTGTGTGGGGAGCTGAGGAACCCTGGGGATGTGGGGCCTTACTGAAGGAAGCAGGTCACCAGGAAGTAGGTCCTTGGGGATAAATTTCCCATCGCTCCTTCCTGTGTGGCCCTCTGCTGTCTGATCTACCAAGATGTGAGAGGCAGCCGCCACAGGCTCCTGTCACTATGGATAATGGAGCAACTGCCACCTCCATGCCCTCCCGGCTATGATGAGCTAAACTCTCTGAAGTTATGCACCGAAATCAGTCTTTTAGTTGCCTCTATCAGGTATTTGGACACAGTGATTAAAAAAAAAAGTACTAATGCTCCCAGTATCATTTCTGTTGGCTGTGATAAAATACCTCCACCAAAACAGTTTAGGAGAATGGGGTTAATTTCAGCTTACAATTCCAGGTTACAATCCTTCACAGGCAGGAACTTCAAACAACTAGTCACATCGTACACACAGTCAAGAGCAGAGGGAAATGGAGGCATGCTTACTTGTTCTCAGCTCAACTTCTCCACTCTTACACAGTTCAGGATCCCTTGTATAGGGAATGGTGCCACCCACAGTGGGCTGTGATGCCCAACATCCATTAACTTAAATAAGATGATCTCCCACAGATAGGTCCACAGGACAACCCAATGTAGACAAGGCCTCAGGTGATTCTATGTTGTGTCAAGCTGATATTTCAAGTTAACCACTACAAAAATCTTCCATTATTTTATGCGAGGGATTTGAACCCAGGGTCTCAAGTATACTTAGTGCATACTTCACTGTGAGCTATATGCATAGTCCAGGAAAGCCCAAACAATTCACTTGCCTCCACATAGAAGATGTAATAAACATCCTGAAGTCCTCTTAGGATCAAGTTTTTGCTTGATTCTTTCTTAGTTCTTGCACTGTGCCCTTGGTCCCTGTCCAATGTCCCTAAGAGTGTGTGTGTGTGTGTGTGTGTGTGTGTGTGTGTGTGTGTGTGTGTGTACAGGATCTCACTATGTAGTTCTGGCTGGCCTGAAACTCACTATGAAACCAGGCCTTGAGTTCATAGAAGATGCTCCCTCCTCCATGGTAGGGTGGGGAGGAGGAGGACTCCTAAGATTTAGGAAGCTCAGGAAGCTTGAAGTGGTCACAGAGTTCACAGACCCTCCCTTCCACCAAGTGATGTCAGCAGCAACCAATTGCTGGAAGGCAGAGACTCTTCACTGCCATTGCCTGCAAGTTATGCAGTGAGCTCCAGGTTTCCAGCTTTCACAGGCTGTCATATATGCTGGGATGCGCTTTCACTGAAAGCTGCCTTGGAGTCATCCACGTGGGCGCAAGTAATTCCTTACTGATACTCCTGCCAGGAGACCCAGTAAACACATTGATCTCCTTGGTGGACTTGGGTAGAACGGTTTCTCTGGTCTCTGTTCTAGTTAACTTTAGTTGACACCTTGATACACCTGAGAGTCATTTGAGAGGAAAGCCTCAAAAAGGGATTGCCCTGATCAGACTGGACTCTGTGCATGTCTGGGGGGTGGGGGGTGCTGTTGTTTTTTTACTCTTTGTTCTTTTCTTTTGGGGGCCAGCCACCCATCTCCCCAATAAACATACATGCAGTCTTAGTATTACTTATGAGTGCCCAGCCTTAGCTTGGCTTGTTTCTAGCCAGCTTTTCTTAACTCAAATTGTCCCATCTACCTTTTGCCTCTGGGCTATCTTTCTTTATTCTGTCTACCTTTCTTCTTACCCTGTAGCTTGCTGTGTAGCTGGATGGCCGGCCCCTGATGTCTTCCCCTCCTTTTCTTGTTCCTCTTCCCCCTTATTCTCTCTGCCTGACGGCCCCACTTATTCTTTCTCCTGCCAGGCTAATGGCAGGAGAAAGCTCTTTATTAGGTCAATCAGGTGTTTTGGAGAGGCACAGGAACACAGCTTCACAGAGTTAAACAAATGCAACATAAAAGAATGCAACCCATCTTTGCGTCATTAAAACGAAAGTTCCACAGCATAAACAAATGTAACACATCTTAAAATAACATTCCAAAACAGGGCATTGTCTTGATTATTAATTGAAGTTGGGGGACCCAGCCCACTGTGGGCGGTACCATTCCCTGGGCAGGCGACCCTGACTTGTATAGCAAAGCCAGCTAGGCACAGACCTGCAAGTTAGCCAGAAAGCAGCATCCTCCATGGCTCCTGCTGTACCTCTTCAGCTGTGACTAAGTTCCCCAGTCAGAGATAGCTCTGTGTGGAATAGCAAGCAAGCTTTCCTTCGGGGTCCTGCTTGAGTTCCTGCCCTGACTTCTCTCAGTGGGTAAGGCAAATAAACCCTTTCCTGCCCTACGTTGTTTTTGGTCATGGTGTTTGTCCTAGCAACAGAAACGAAACTAGAGTGATCTTGTCAGGGAACAGACATTTGCTCACGTCTCCTCAGGAAAAGGCACACGGCAGCCACCGCACCCAGCGTGAACTTCAACTTCCCATCCAGCTTCATCAGGCATGTCCAGCTGGTTGGCTCGCTTGAAACCCCATAATCCCCAAGTTGAGATCATCTATTCAGTACTAAACCTCTCTTCCTTGTGCCTTACCCACCCTGCCTCCAAATCCCCAAATGCGAGGGTCAATTTCAGACACACTGCTACGTCCCTCCATGGCTCAGGTGTTGGATACTAGGTTCTCAGAGTGGTATCCACGTCAGGGCACGTAAGAGGCGGAGCACAGACTGGGGATGCAGCTCGGGTGGTGGAGTGTTCTCCCATACATGCCCTGGGGGCCTTCCACAGCACCATATAAACCAGGCATGGTGGGGCACACCTGGAATCCAGGAATCCGGGAAGTGGAGGCAGGAGAATCAGAAGTTTGAGGTCATCCTTGGTGACTTAGTGAGAACAGCCTGGAATACATGAGACTCTGTCTCGAAAATAATAATGATGATGATAATAAATTTTAAAAAATGAGGTAGGACTTGGTGGGAAGTATGACATCATTGGGAGTGGGTCCACAGAAGGGATTAATGGGGTTCTCATGGGACCCCTGGTTGTATCCGGCAAGAAAATCATTATAAAAGAAGATTGCCTCTTCCTGGCATGGACCAGCTTCCTATTAGCCATGCATCTTTCTTTCACACACATGCTCTGCCCCCATGATGTCACACTCCATGGTTGACACATGCCAGCAGGTCCCTTAGCAGAGGTGGAATTAATGAGGCTGCCTGGTAACGGTGAGCGTAAAGTGTCATTTCTCTATCAAGCATCGAGCCTCAGGTGTTTTGTGATAGCAACAGAATACAGTTTAATACATTCTGCACCTGGCGCCAGTTATCACTCCCGTAGAGTCTGCCTCTTTACCATCTCTTACGATTCCTTTCTCCCTCCTTGCCTGCTTTAAGAAGCACCCCCAGACAATGTTTTCCGTGTGTCTAAATATCTGGCTGCAACATTTCCCCTGCTCTGCATCCCTCCATGGCTCCCCACCACCTCCAAGTTAACAGACTCCTCAACTTCAGACTTGATGCCTGCTCCGATCCTAGCGCCAGACAACACAGGAACAGAGGTGACCCACAGCCACCCCAGCCTGGCCCTGTTACTTGAGAAGACATCGTCCCCTTCGCCCCTCCGCTCTCTCCATCGCTCCTTTGCACCAGGCTGCCTTTTCTTTCTCATTTGAAAACTGAATATTCATAATTCAATTATTCGTAATTTTCTGGCGTGCGGTCATCTCACCGTCCCGTCACTGCGCTGTCTACCGACGATGTTTATGTTTTGACGGTAGCTAGCCGGCTCTGGATATTGCGATGTTCTTATTGCTTTCTCATTTCGGGGATCACGTGTGTCCTCCCATGTCCTCTGGCTGCGTCTCCTTGGACCTGCTTTCTGAGCCCTCATGTCTGGCAATGGGTTTCCTGGGTAACCTCTTCAAGGGACCATCTGGATATCTTTAGACTGGGAGCAGGGCCGGAAATCACTCCACAGGGTCGCCTCTGCCACCGCCGTCTCCAGGGCTCCTGCAAACCATCTGGGCCCACGGAGCCAGAACTGCACTCTGGAGTCTGTGCCCACTGAGACACACAGGGGCCTCCCACAGACCAGGCGCCCGGGGATACTCTCCGAGTGCCTGTCTGCATGCAGCCCCTGCCTTTCATCCAATGGTGCAGCATGAAGCTTAATTCTGCAAAGGACATCTACATCAAACAAGAAACAAGACAGAGAACAGAACCCCATGCTTTTTATAGTTCACCAAGCATTGTCAGATGCGTGAATCCCACGGCGACCTGGGAATGTCTGGGGGTGTGGATTATGGCGTGACTGCAACCATCTTGATTTTTAAAAATACTTTTAAAAGTTTTCCTGGTAGCTGGGCAATGGTGGCACATGCCTTTGATCCGAGCGCTTGGGAGGCAAAGGCAGGTGGATCTCTGTGAGTTCAAGGCCAGCCTGGTCTACAGAGAGAGTTCCAGGACAGCCAAGGCTACACAGAGAAACCCTGTTTCAAAAAAACAAAAAAAAAATTTTTTCTTGGTGCTTGGGATAGGACTCAGGGTTGTGCAGCTGAACAAGAGTTCTCCCACTGACCCACACTCAGGCCCTCACTGGGGGATTCTAGGCAGGGGCTCTACCACTGAGCCACACCCTAGCCCCTCACTGGGGGATTCTAGGCAGGTGCTCTACCACTGAGCCACACCCCAGCCCCTCACTGGGGGATTCTAGGCAGTTGCTCTACCACTGAGCCACACCCCAGCCCCTCACTGGGGGATTCTAGGCAGGTGCTCTACCACTGAGCCACACCCCAGCCCCCTCACTGGAGGATTCTAGGCAGGTCCTCTACCACTGAGCCACACCCCAGCCCCTCACTGGGGGATTCTAGGCAGGTGCTCTACCACTGAGCCACACCCCCAGCCTCTCACTGGGGGATTCTAGGCAGGTGCTCTCCCACTGAGCCACACCCCAGCCCCTCACTGGGGGATTCTAGGCAGGTGCTCTACCACTGAGCCACACCCCAGCCCCTCACTGGGGGATCCTAGGCAGGTGCTCCACCACTGAGCCACACCCCCAACCCCTCACTGGGGGATTCTAGGCAGGTGCTCTACCCCTGAGCCACACCCCAGCCCCTCACTCAGGGGAAGATTTTAATTGAACATTCTACTGCTGAACTACATCCTAGGCCCCTCTCTTATTTAATGTTTTGTTTTAACTTTTGAGATAAGGCAGCGTTTCTCAACCTGTAGGTCGAGAACCCTTAGGAGGTCAAAGAACCCTTCCACAGGAGTTGCCTAAGACCATCACAACACAGATATTTACACTATAATTCATAACAGTAGCAATATTAGTGACAAAGTAGCAACAAAAATAATTTTATGGTTGGGGGTCACCACAACATGAGGACCTGTACTCAAGGGTCGGAGCATTAGGAAGGTTGAGAACCACTGAGATAAGGTCTTGCTGTGTAGCCCAGGGTGGCCGGAAACTCACTTTGTAAACCAGGCGGGCATTGGACTTGTAAGCCTCATGCCTCCACCCTCTCCCTGCCAGGTAGCTGGGGTCTCAGGAGTGCACCGGCACTGTGTCACCCATGCCCCCACCCCTGCCCCATCCTGGGGATAGAACCCAGGGACTTGCCCATGTCAAGTAAGTGCTCTAAGAGTTAAGTAAGTTAAGTGAGAGCCACATCTCCAGCCCCAGCTTGCTCACTTTTGAATGAGGAAACTGGGGCCTGGAGAGCAGGCTGGCTGCCTCCCATGTCCCAGCTAGTTCCATGCCGTGGAACAGGAGTTCAAACCCAGGCCTTCGGCTCCCAGGGCCGCACACGTCTGAATTATGCATATAGGTAGAAGTATGTGTTTGTGGTAAATGCCGCTTGGAATAAAGTCTGAGAGCCGCACCTGCCTGGATAGATCTCATTGTCAGAGCCTTTGCCTAGAATCAGTGTGAGTAAGCGTGCAAGGTAAATGCTGTGTGGCATAAAGTCTGAGAGCAACACAGAATCCTTGGGGTCACCTGGGCCTACGGAGCATATCTAAAAATTAGTGTAGCATTGGGTTATGATAGATGAGGAACAGAATCAACTGAGTGTGTACCCTCTTGCCTTCCTCTCCTCTGGGCCTCCTCCTTCAGCCTTGCAGGATGTGGTTAAGCTTTGGTCAAGCTGGGGAGGTGTTATTCCCAGCACTTGGGAGGCAGAGGCAGGCAGATCTCTGTGAGTCTGAGACCAGCCTGGTCTACACAGCCAGAACTGTTACATAGAGAAACCCTGTCTAGAAAAACAAACAAATAAACAAAGATATGATCTTATGTAGCCCAGGCTAGCCTTTAAACTAGCTAGGATGCTTTAATCTGCCCACCTCTACCTCCCAAGTGTTAGGATTATAAGCGTGCAACTGCACCCCCCTTTGTTCAGTGCTGGGGATGGAACCCAGGGCTTTGCATGTGTTAAGCAAGCACTCTACCAACTGAGCTACAGCCTCAGTCTTATTTTGCTATGTTTGGGGTTTTTATTGACACATGATCTCATGTAGCCCAGGCTGGCCTAAAACTCACTATTTAATCAAGGATGATCTTGGACTCATCATCCTTCCTGCCTCCACCTCCTGAGTGCTGAGATTGTGGGCGTTTGTCACTGTGCCCAGCCTCAGGGGTCACTGACATTCTCCCCTGCCCTCTTTTCACCAAGGAAAGCCAGGCCCAGAGCTGTGAGTTTGACAAACATCATCCAGGCTGTGGAGTGGAGTGAGAGTCTGAACTCAATGGACCAGTAGAGAGCGACTACCGGGGAGCAGAGTAGCTGTGAGTGGGAGGGGCTTAGCCAGGAACCGGGGCAGAAAGGACACACTCCCACATCAAAGGAAAGGTCAGAGACCTCGGAGCCTTGGGAAGCTTGAAGGTGGTTCACTATCAGGGGTCTCCTAGCCTCTAGCCGTAAACTCACTACGTAGCTAAGGATGACCTTGAACTTCCGGTTCTCTAGATTTCCCCTCCCAAGTGCTGGGATCACCCGTGTGCAATGTCATGCCCTTTTTAAGTGGTTCTGGGGATGGGACCTGGGGCTCGGCAAGTGCTCTAGTGACTGAGCCACAGCCCTAGCTTTTCTGTTGCCTCTCTGATTAAAGCAGAGGATGGGCAGACAGACTGTGAGTGTGCCCTGGAAAGTTTGCCTCGCCCTCCCCTCACCCGAGGGGAAGACGGCAACATGGCCCCTTCAGGGCACTGGGTCCTGAGCCCCTCGGGCGGCCAGCTGTGGGGTTTTGTGCTGGGGCCACACAGGCCGTGGGGGGTAGGCAGGGAGGGGAGGTTTGTTTCCAGTTGGTTTCAGGGAGCCTGGAGCGAGACGGCGGACTTTCCCACCGCCAAAGCAGAGCCGGTCTGCATTAGGGCAGGGGCGTGAAATCTACCCTAAGAGGTTCCGTGTGTCATCTGCATGGCCTTGTCTCATATCTGGGAGCCTTCCCTGGACCGGGAAAAGGGATTCATATTCTGCCAAGCCTCCTCTCCGGCTCCAGGAGGGCTGCAGAACGGTCCAGGCAGACCATGAGGCACCAGCTGCCAAGGCTACAGCAACTGACATCTTTGGAGGCGGCTGGAGGCAGCCTGTCCTGCCACACTACCTCCTCCAGGAAGCCTACCTTGCCAACCATCACCTAACAGAGCCCCATACCCCTCCTCCCCACGGCCTGGGCTCTGGACAGCATCCCTTCCTGTTTATACTTAGCAAGACTCTACAGCCCACCTAAGACCAGTTGTCTTTATTTATTATTTTTTGACTGGGTCTCATGTATCCCAGCCTGGTTTTGAACTTGCTACATAGGTGAGGATGATCTTCACTTCTAATCCTCCTGTCTACACCCTCTGAGTGCCTGGGTTACAGGGTCTCTCCACTACACCCAGTTTGTTGGCTGCTGGGGATGGAACCCAGGGCCTTCTCCAAGCTAGTCAAGCAGGATGCCAACTGAGCTACATCATGGTAAAGGAGTATTCGGAATGAGCCCTGGGGATGTGGATCTATAAGGAACAAGGGTACCCACATGCTGATGAGGCAGGCTGGCAGGTGAACATGTTTCAATTCTCAAAGGAGTGAGCATTGTAACAAAGAGAATGGACCCAGTGGGGGGTGCAGGTCTGTTATCCCAATAATGAAGGAGGCTGAGGCCAGAGGACAGAAAGTTCAAGGAGTGCCTGGGCTACAGAGTGAGTTCAAGTTCAGGCTGAGTAATTTAATGAGGAGACTCTGTCTCAAAAGAAAGAAGACTGCGGGTGTGTGTGGCTCAGTGGTAGAGCCCCTGTCTAGAATCTCCCAGTGAGGGGCTGGGGTGTGGCTCAGTGGTAAAGAATCTGCCTAGCATACTTGAGGCCTTGGGTTCTATCTCCACTCTGGAAGGGACAATGTTCCCATTACACATAAAGGAAGAGCAGACACTCCCCACGGTACAGACAGAGAGGGGAGAAAGGACCATCATGGGACTAGAGTTGCAACAGTGTAAAGGGAAGAACAAGAGGCAACGGAAGCCTAGATGGGACACAATGCTTGTTGACGGCCTCCTAAGCACCTGAATGCTCCTGCTGCACTGTGTCTAGTGCTCACAGAGACCTGACGAGTGCTCCAGTCACTCCTTTTTTTTTTTTTTTTTGTGAGGAGAGAGAGGCACAGAGAGGCAAAGCCACTTGACTAGGATCACCCAGGCAGCCAGCTTCATCACTAGATATTGGCTGGAGACTCTGGCTCCAGAACTTGTTTCTAAAGTACGATAAGGTACAGCCCCTCTGGGATGTATTACTGCCTTTCTTCCAGAGACGTGTGGACACATTTCTACACAAAAATCCAGCGTTCTCAATTCCAGTGATCAACACCATCCCTCCTTCCTCCAAAAAAAAAAAAAAAAAGCCTGCCCGTCTTGTTCTCTCGGTTTTTTCCCTCTCTCCTTCCAAGAACATGAACGCTCTCGGTAATATGAATCTCTTTTTGGTCCCCCCAAAGAGGTCCTCATTTGTGACCATCATGGGGAGGACCCCAAATCCCAGTAATCTTAGCCAAAAGGTTGACACGGTCCCCACGGCAAACGTCACCTGAGCTGCCAAACATGGCGCTGGCGTTGCCAAGCCGCAAGCCCCGCCGCTCTTCCCAACAAAGATGAGCTCACCCACACAAGGTCTCTCCTGCAGCTCGAGGCTCTGAACTCCAACCAGCACCACCGGGGCCTTTTCCAAATCTCTAACTCAAAAAACCTGTCTGCAAAGTCCCAGCCACAGAGCGTGTCCGCCACGCACGGACGGTGCTCAGGAATGGCGAGTGAGGCTGGGCTCGGCCACAGCCTGGGGCCAAGGCCTCCAGCACGGCCTCGCCAAAGACAGCGGGGCCAAGGCCGGCACTAGAGACTCTTGTCTGGTGCCACGGGCCAAGCTGATTAGCTAAAGGTGAGGATGGATGCCCGGCGTCCAGCAAGGAGGCCAGCAAAGCAGCCCTGAGGAAAGATCTGGAAAGCTGGAGTGGGTCTCCATGGCCATGAGCTGGAGAGATGTTAATGGTCCTCAAGACATCAGCGGAGGACCTGGGCTTCAGTTTCCCGTCCTGTTGGGATGATGGAGGGGGTGGAGGCAAGGGATCCAGGCCTGTGTAGCTAGAGCGGTCCCCGGCATGGGCACAGACACTGAAGAGGGCGGGCATCTGGGTAACAAGAGAGAGGACAGTTGTGTGAATGCGGATTATGGGGTACCTGGGACCACCCAAGTGGAAATACCCACCTAAGAAGGAGGAGGTGGGGCTAAGGGAGAGACAAGGCCACCATCTTTGATGGCCTTGGAGACAATTGGAGGGCCAAAGTGGACCCCTTAAATAATAATGGTAGAAACATCAAGACATGCTCAGGGGATGGTCCCTGCAGGGCTTCAGAAGAGTCCAAGGAGGGTCAAATGTGGTGGTGTACTCTTGTCATCCCAGCCTTGGGAGGCTGAGGCAGGAGGATCAGGAGTCCAAGAACAGCCTGGGTTACACAGTACAACATAGACGGTTCGGGACCAGCCTGGGCTACATGAGGAGAATCTATCCCAGAAAATAAAGAAAGAATAACAACAACAACAAGCAAAACAAACAAAGGCCCTGAAACAGACTAAAAGAACACAGTTCAAGAACAGCCAAATAGAAGAGTTATGCAGGGCCAGGTAGGAGGTAGATGGAACAGGAGTGCTTCATGTTTCCTTAGGTGTTTCCCCTTCCTATCACCTCAATTTGTTCACCAAACCAGTGACCCAGAACATCATCATTTAGGGATTTGTATGGCAGTTCAATTATAATGATTTCCTAAATCATTGGCCATTGAGCTCAACCCCCTTCCCTCCACTCTGTTGAGCTGGGAGCTTGGGAAAGTGTGGCTGAAAGTCTTAACTCTCAAATCATGCCACTATGTGGCTTTCCCAAAGGGAGATGTGTCCCTAGGTCGGGGACTTAAGACAGACCAATAGAAAGGGTTCTATCCAGGTAGAGCTTCCTGAACCGGTGACCTTAGTGGGGTTGCTTAGGTGACTCAAAGTCATCTGCATCACTGACCCCCACCTCAGCATGGGTGATGACTTGTGGAGGTTGTGTTCCTGAAGGTCCAGTCAGCTCTGCTTAAAAGACTGTGCTTTCTGCAGCCACTGGCTATTATTGCTTGTGTGGCCCTGGGAATCTTTAAGTTTCAGGAACATCCTGTAATGTGTGAGTTGTCTTTAACTCCCTTGTTTTATGAACCTCCCTCCTGGAGGAATGTTTCTATCTGAAAGAAATAGCTATGCATCTAATGCCTTGAAGGTCTTTTGGTCACCAGCCCCCATCCGGAAGCCATCTATATCTGGACCACTGCTTACGTTATTAGTATGTAAAGGGTGCTCTGATCACTGTAGGACCTATGAACCAGAGAAGATGAGCAAATATGTATATTCCTTTGTGTGTGTGTGTGTGTGTGTGTGTGAGGCAACTTCAGATGTCATTCATCAGTGATGCCCTGCTTTGATTTTGAAAGCACAGTCTCTTGCAAAGTTGGTTAAGCTGGCTGCCCAGGGAACCTCAGTCATCCACCTGTCTCCTCCTCCACAGCCCTGGAGTCACAATCAGGTGTCACCACACCCAGGTTTGGTTTTTTTAATGGGGATCATGGGGATGAAATTCATGTCTTCATGCTTGCAGAGAAAGAACTCTACCATCTGAGCCATCACTTCAGCCCCAAAATATGTGTCTCATTGATGTCACACGGGCCAAAAGTTCAGTCTCGAGGAACCCAGGCTATTGGGTATAGAGAGATGGACATCTGCCACAAGGATCAAGGAGAATCCTGTTTTGAATGTATACCAGAGAGGGGAAAGTCCGTTCATCCACCGAACGATACGTGTGGGAATGCTCAAAACAACTCCAGCCGTAACAGCCCCAGATGAGAAACAACCCAAATGTCTGTCAACTGATGGACAGATAAACACACCACGGTACGTTCATGCAGTGGAATTGTCTCCGTAATCAAAGAGGAATGAGCTCCAGCCACACAGAGTAACGTGGATGAATCCCAAACCGCAAGGCTGAGCCAAGGTTGCCTGACTGAAAGATGTATTAAATTTATTAAAAGTCCTGTGACAAGCAGGTGGGCTGATGCGTCCTATCAAGATGCTGAAGCAGGAGGATGGTGAGTTTGAGGCCAGCCTGGGCTATGCATGAGGTACTGTCTCAAAGAATAAAGCAAGACAAAAAAAAAAAAAAAAAAAAAAAAAAAAAAAAAAAAAAAAAAAAAGCTAGTCCCTCCAATGAAATAAGAATAAATTAGCAGAATCTGAGTCGGCTCTTGGGAACTCTGGTACCCAATCTGAGCTATATAGAGACAGAAAACTGCTTCAGGAAAAAATAATAATAATGGGTTGCAGGATAGCTGAGTTGGTAAATTGCTTGTCTTGCAATCATGAGAACCTGAATTCTAGCTCCCAGAACCTGCATAAGCTAAGAAGCCAGTCCTGGTGGCATGTGCTTGTAATCTCAGTGCTATGGAGATAAAGATAGAAGGGCTCATTTGCCAATCAGGGCTGTTTGGTGAGTTTCGGGTTCATAGGGAGAACCTGTCTCTATAAGCAAAATGGAGGGTCTAAGAGATGGCTCAGTGGTCAAGAGCACTTGCTATTCTTCCAGAGGGCTAGAGTTCAGCTTATAGCACTCATATCAGGCAATGCATAACCCCTGGGACTCCAGTTCCAAGGATCTGATGCCCTCTTGTGGCATTCATTGTACCTGCACTGACATGCACATACTCACACATAGACACACATATGCATATTAAAAGGTTTAAATCAAAAGTGGAGGGAGTACAGTTAGAGAGAGCTAAGAGCTCTTGCTGCTCTCCCAGAGGACCCAAGTTTGTTTCCCAGCACAGATGGCTCACATGCCCTGTAACTCTAGCTCCAGGCAATCCAATGTCTTCTTCTGCCTCCATAAACATGTACACTCATATGTGCATATGCCCACACAGACATACACATATGTACATAATTGAAAATAAAATTCATTCTAAAAGGGAAAACTTTTGTTAAAAAATAAATAAATAAAGTGAAGTAGGCAGTGATGGTGCACACTTTTAGTCCCAGCACTCAGGAGGCAGAGGCAAGCAGATCTTTGAGTTTGAGGCCAGCCTGGTCTACACTGTGAGTTCCAGGACAGCCAGGACTACACAGAAACCTTGTCTCAAAAACAAGATTAATAATAATAATAATAATAATAATAATAATAATAATAATAATAGTTACTATTATTATATAGTTGTTATTATTGTTATTATTATTATTATTATTATTATTATTATTATATAAAGTAGATGCTCCTGAGGAACATCACCTGCAAAAATCCTCTGGCCTCCACACGCAAGCACTCACACACCATACCATACCACACACACACACACACACATACACACTACACCACACACACCACACCACATACACTCCTGCCCCTGAGTTTTGGTCACAGAAACTCTGTATGTTCAAACACCTTTTCTAGTCATGGCAGCAGCAGTAGGGACAGTGTACTACACTCCTGTGGTGGCTTCCTAGTGCTACAAAGCTAACATGGACTTTGTTAAAACCCTGTAGTAATCTGTTTTCTTGCATAGCAAATTTCTCTAAATGGAAACATTCCATTCTGGAAGGAGGACTCAGGAAGAAAACAACAGAAGCCTCAGGAAATCCCTGAAACTGAGTAGATTCACAAGGCCTTTTCCCATAAGTTATACAAGGAGTAAGAACTGCTGGGGGATAGGAGAGACTCCCCCAAGTGTTCAGCTGCCTGCCAGTAGCACAGAGAGCACCTGGGTTGCAGCTTTCAGAATCATCACCCACGCCGGGGTGGTCTGTCAGTGATATAACTACCTTTGAACCATCTCTGCTCGTACAATTCTCCTATAAGTTCATACTCCTATAAGTAACCCCAGTAAGCTCATTAGTTCACCAAGTTAAGTTTTGGTAATACTTTACTTTGGTCTGCCAATGTTCTCTGTTTGGGGTGAATAGATGTTTGTTCATGTCTCCCCAGGAATAATAGCATACAGCAGTTTTGAGCTATCTGGTCAACCTCTGTGGAAGGGATTTAGAAGCTGCCTACCTATTCCTTCTTCCTCAAGCTGAAGCACATGTTTTAGCTCTATGGCTATCTATGGAATAAGGTGAATTAATATATGCTCTGTCCTCTCATAGTGCAGGAAACAGTAGACTCAACAGGTGATGGGCAGACTCCAAAAGCCTCACAGGAAGAAGGCAAAAAAAGGAGGAAGGAGAATCCAGAAGGGCAGTTGTGCGTGTTGAGGGAACAAGAGTGTAAAGCATGTGCTCAGGTTGAGAAATGGCTTCAGAAAGATCCAAGGGTTCCATAGCCTTCTGTGTCTGCTGATTCTGTGAGTACCCCACAAGCAGGAAGGGTAGGCCGAGGGACAGCTGTAGGCAAACTAGCTAAGCACTGAAGAGACACTCCCAACTAAGCTGTACTCAAAGGTCCAGGAAAGTTCTTGTTGGCTTTTGAGGCTTGGGGAGATGGTATTGTTCGTTTTGGCCCCTGACCAGCAGGGAAATCTCTATGTTGTCACTGGCTGACCATTGAGATCAGAGAACAGAGAGTCCTATTATTCACAAGGAACATAGTCTATGAAAATATTGGAAAGACTCATGGGACAAATGGCTGGATTCATCAAGATTCAACAAAAGAAGTGCTGGTGAGAAGTCTCAGTGAGTAAAGGCGCTTTCCACCAAGCCTGAGAACCTGAGTTCAGTCCCTGGAACCAGCATACTGGCATGAGAGAGCTGGCTCACACAAGCTGTCCTCTGACCTCCACATGCCATGGCAACCATGCACATGCTCACACAGACACACACCACATACAAAGAAAGAAGTAAACATAATAAAACAAATTGAAAGAAAACGTTTGATCTGGGTGTGGTGGCTCACACCTTTAATATGAGCACTTTGGAAGACAGACAGGCCAGCCTGGTCTACATAGTTCCAGAACCACCCCCACATAAATAAGAAAAAGGAAACAAATCTTTGGGACGGAACGAACCTGCTCTCTGGTCGAGTCACTAAGCTATAATATTCAAATGCCCAGTTTTCTAAATATTGATTCGTAGGGGGTAGCCTGATGATGTGAGATGTTAGCATTTGCTATAATATCCAAATGCCCAGTTTTCTAGATATTGATTCCTATGACGTGAGATGTTAGCATTTGCATGGCAGAGGTAGCCGTGTTTTTAAAAAATGATTCAAAGTTCAGAGAAGGGTGGAACCAGTATGGAGAGATCAGCCGGGATTTGATGTGCCGCTCAAAGACTAGAAAAACGGCTCTCACCACGTCGGTTTGGCTTCCCTGTACTCAATGACTTCAACTGTCATCATGGACCATGAAGAAGTGGGACGAAAACGCACAGGAGGGAAGACTCTGGGATTCTTTTTCTAAAGATGTAAAACATACATATAAATAAAATGTCTCCGGGGAGCTAGAAAGAAGGATGCATGAATTTTATGAAAATACTGCAATTTAATATAAGAGATTTGAGTACTATGATTTTGGTTTCTTATCCTGAAGCCAATGCCTCATGGGTACTGAGGGAGGACTGAACACAGTCCTAGGACTCCCCAGTGAGGAGGCTCAGAGATAGAGCCCCTGCCTAGAATCCCCCAGTGAGGGGCTGGGGTGTGGCTCAGTGGTAGAGTACCTGCCTAGAATCCCCCAGTGAGGGGCTGGGGTGTGGCTCAGTGTAGAGCACCTGCCTAGAATCCCCCAGTGAGAGGCTGGGGTGTGGCTCAGTGGTAGAGCCCCTGCCTAGAATCCCCCAGTGAGGGGCTGGGGTGTGACTCAGTGGTAGAGCACCTGCCTAGAATCCCCCAGTGAGGGGCTGGGGTGTGGCTCAGTGATAGAGCACCTGCCTAGAATCCCCCAGTGAGAGGCTGGGGTGTGGCTCAGTGGTAGAGCACCTGCCTAGAATCCCCAGTGAGGGCTGGGGTGTGGCTCAGTGGTAGAGCACCTGCCTAGGATCCCCCAGTGAGGGGCTGGGGTGTGGCTCAGTGGTAGAGCCCCTGCCTAGGATCCCCCAGTGAGGGGCTGGGGTGTGGCTCAGTGGTAGAGCCCCTGCCTAGAATCCCCCAGTGAGGGGCTGGGGTGTGACTCAGCGGTAGAATGCTTGCTGTGTATGCATGAGGACTTGGATTCCATCTCTAGCACCCCTCCCCCCAAAAGTCTTTTCTTCCCCCAAACTGCTCCTCAGCCCAAGCCTAAGAAGGGACATCAGAGACCATGGTAGTTGTCCCTAGCTCCTGAGCCACCAGCCCAGTGCTCTCCTCTGGGAGTAAGAGCAGGCAGTGGCCTTGACAAGTAGGCCACGTGGCCTTGGGAGTCAAGGAATGCAGAGGAAGATATGGCAAAGGGCAGAATCCAGGGTGACGTGTGAGCCCTTCCAACACAGGCAAAGACCGCGAACAGCGGAGAACACCATGGTTTAGCACAAAACACTAAGCCCAAATTGTCAGTGGCGCGCTGGAGAAATGGCTCCACAATTGTGAATGCTTGCTGCTATTCCAGAGAACCCAGGTTGAGTTCCTAGCACCCACATTAGGAGGTTCGCAGCTGCCCGTAACTCTAGCTCCAGGGGATCCGACGCCCTCTTCTGGCCTCTGTGGGTACCTGCACTCACATACATATACTCCCACCTACAATAGATACATTCATACAATTAAAAATGAAATCTTTAATAAAACAGAATGACAGTGTGTGACACATTCCAAGGAGCCATGTTTGGGGTACCGTTTAAATGTATAACCTGAGGATTCATTTGCCAGCTTACTTCATGGTGTGGCCATATTGGCAGTAATAAATACCACCTGTATTTATTACTTTTCTTACTCTCATGACCTAGGAACTGAGAAGGGAGGAAAAGTCTATTGTGGCCCTGCCACCTCGTCACACCCAGTGCGTATCGCTAGAGAGCCCTTGAAAGACTAAAGGACCACATTCCCACTCGGCTCTCTCCATGACCCATCATCTCTCCAGAGCTGACAAGCAACAATGTATACAGACATCACCGAGATGTGAGTGTGAGTAGCCCAGCTCCCAGGCTCTGCGTGGTGATAGGATCAGAGCCTCTACCTATCCTGTCCTCACCCTGCTCTCATGCAAAGACCCTGCGCTCTGAAATCCTGAATTTTAAATGTCAACCTCCCCCAACCTAGAATCATCTGGAAAGAGGGTCTTAAGGAATTAGAGAGCAGGTTAGCCTGTAAGCATGTCTGTGAAGGAATGTCTGGTTGTTAATTGATGGAGTCCACAGTGGGAGACATCATTCCCTATGCCTGGCCCTGAACTGCATAAAAGTGAAGAAAGCTAGCTGAAAGTTCCCTCCTTGACTTCCCAGAAATAATGACTGTAACTCAGAAGTGTAAACCAAATAAAACTTCTCCTCACTCAGGTTGCTTTCGATCAGAGCATTTTACCACAGCAGAAATGGAACCTGAACAGGCTCCACAGATGTCTATTCTCAACTGAGTACCCCGGTCCTTTCTCCCATGGAGCCCAGAGCGTGAATGCCCTCCCCAGGGGTCTCCACCTCCCCAATGCCAGTGTGTTTATCACATTGTCATCACTGGCAACATACCTGACAGAAATGACTTCAATGAAGGAGGGGTGGCTCTTGATTTCAGAGAGTTCAGCCCTCATGTGCTGGCTCATTTTATGTCGACTTGATACACGCTAGAGTCACTGGAGAAGAGGGAGCCTCCATTAAGAAAATGCTTCCACAAGACTGGGCTGTAGGCAAGCCTGTAGGGCATTTTCTTAATTAGTGATCCATGGGAGAGGGCTTGGCTATTGTGGGTGGGGCCACCCCTGGGCTGGTGGTCCCGGGTTCTATAAGAAAGCAGGCTGAGTAAGCCATGGGGAGCAAGCCAGTAAGCAGCACCCCTCCATGGCCTCTGCTTTGGTTCCTGCCTCCAGGATCATGCCCTGCTTGAGCTCCTGTCCTGACTTCCTTCAGTGGTGGACAACAATGTGGAAGTATAAACCAAATCAACCCTTTCCTCCCCAAGTTGCTTTGGTCATGGTGTTTCATCACAGCAATAGTTACCCTGACTAGGACAACCTCAGTTACTCAGAACATCAGGGCGGATAGACATGGTGGATAAGGCTGCTCACTTCACAACAGCCGGGAAGCAGCGGGGGTGGGAGGTGGAGTGGGGGTGGGGGTGGAGAATGGGACAAGATCTGCCTTCAAAAATATACCTCCTGGGACCTATTTCCTCCAAACAAGCCTGTTCAGCGTGAACTCATCAGTGGATTAGTGCGTGCCCAAAGCTAGGAACCCTCAGCTAGGAACCAACTCTTCAACACACACACACACACACACACATGACTCCATAGGGACACTTCACACCGAAAGCACAATACCAAGGAGGTGGCACTGAAGAGCTCCTGGGACCAGCTTCAATGTGGCCCAACAACAACAACCAGGCTCCAGGGCTAGCACAGGAGCTGTAGAAGTTTGGGGCAGCGCCAAATTCAAGCTCTCTCAGTCAAAAAGGGACTAGGCTATCCAGCTTGAGGAAGTCATGTGTGGACAGGTATGCACAGATGGCAGGTACATATATGTGCACATGGATGGATGTCAGAGGTCAACCTCAGGTGTTGTTCCTCAGGTGCCTTCTATCCTTTAAAAATTTTTCATTTGTTGATTCCTTGGGGGATGGGGGGAGGCAGGTGCCATCGTGTGTATATGGAAGTCAAGAGGATGATGGGAGATGGTTCTGTCCTTCCTCCATGTAGGTCCTAGGGACCAAACTCAGGTCGTCCAGGCTTGGCGGTAGGCACCATTAACCAGTGAGGTGGCTCACTGCTTCTCTGCACTCCCAACCTTTTTTTGTGAGCCGGATTCTCTCACTGGCCTAGAGCATGCTGGTTAGGCTAGACGACAACCATGCTCTCTCCCTAGCTAGGGGGTCACTTCCAGAGCTCCAGGCTCTCCTCTGGGCAGCAAAGCCAATAAAGCCACATGGTCTACCACTTCCCCCAATAAGCTTCTTGCACTTGACGAAAAGCAGAAAGTTGAAGATGCAAAATGAGCAGGCTGCTTGATGGAGAGAGAACTCGGACCCAGGAGCAGGGAGGAGGGGGACATTCTGGCATCTCATCCTTGGCCCTGTACACCCTGGAGTCTGCAGAACAAGTCCGGACAGGGTGGCAGAGACAGAGAGAGAGTTCATAGCCATGAGCATCCTCCCCAGGGTACCATCCAAATTAAATTAACATTTTTTCCATTTCCCCTTTATTGCAAACAGATTGAAGGCTGTTGCACAAAAAAAAAAATCCATCTCCCTCATGGCTTCCATTCGCCTTGTTTCTCAGCTTGGGTTTCCAGGGCGGGCCTGGCCAAGAATAGGGAAATGGATCCCATACCCCCTTCCCTGGGCCTCAAAGACCCTGCCTGCCCCTAGAGTGGAGTCAAATGCCGATCATAGGCACAGACTGATCAGTGGACCCCACTCTTTACATCCCTGGCTTCCAGGCACTCTGCTCTCTCCCTATGGGCTCCAAACATGCAGGGTGGGCACACACACACAAGGCACTTGGGAGGCAGAGTCAGGCAGACCTCTGTGAGTTGGAGACAATCCAGCCTGAGTTATATAGTGAGGCCCTGTCTCCGAATAAAACAAAATGCCCGGAAAATGGCAAGCATGCTCTCAATGCAGACCTGCTGGGGCCCTGAGCTGCAGCTTGGGCACTTGGCATCAGTTCAGAGGGGTCTCTAGAGAAAGGATCAGGATCCCTTGGGGGGGCACTACCCCAGCTGTTATTCCTCAGTCCCCACCCACCTTATTTTTTATTCTGTTCTGTTCTAAAGTATTCAAGACAAGGGCTCACTATGTATCCCTGAATGACCTGGACTTCACTATATAGACCAGTGCGACCTTGAACTCATAGAGATCTGCATGTCTCTGCCTCCAGAGAGCTGCCCATCTGGGATTGTGCTGTTGTTTTGTGTTGGGTGCCGGTCTCTCATTGGCCTGGAGCTCACTAAGTAGCCTAGGCTGGCTGGCCAGTGAGCACCAAGGAGCCATCTCTTTCTGTCTCCCTAGCACTGGGAATTTAAGTGTGTGACATGGCTTGGGGGGGTGTGTGTGTGCGGGGATTGAACTCTGACCCTTGTGCTTGCAAAGTGAATGATCCCATCTCATCACCCAGTAAATTCTGGTTGAATACTTGTTCCACTCCAGGGGCTGAGGAAGGATCTAAAGAACAGATAGACTCAACCCAGAGGCCCTGGTCTAGCAGGGTCACTGTAGGTAGTCTAGCAGGGTCACTGTGGGTAGTCTAGCAGTGTCACTGTGGGTAGTCTAGCAGGGTCACTGTGGGTAGTCTAGCAGGGTCACTGTAGGACAGCTCAGTCTTAGTACTGGGTGTCTCAGGGACAAGGGAGAAATCCTGGATGGCTTAAACAAGAGTGTGGGGGGATTTGTTTTGAGACAGTCTTACGTATCCCAGGCTGGCTTTGAACTCACAATTATCATTCTTCAGTACTCCATGTTGAGACTGCAGTTCTGTATCACCACCATCAGAAAAAAAAAGGTTAAGAAAAAGGAGGAGGGTTGTCTATGTGTGAGAGAATATGTGTGGTATGTACACACTTCTGTACGTGGACAGTGGGGGACATCCTGAGCTATCACTATCAGCCTTATTCACTCCAGATGTGGTCTCTCAGAAATCATCCTCCTGCCTCTGCCCTCTGACAGCACTGGGGTTACAGATGCATGCAGTCATACCTAGCTCTTTTCATGGATGCTGAGGTTTCGGTCAGATCCTAATGCTTGTGCAGCAAGTGATCTTACCTGGTGATCCATCTCCCCAGCACCAAGAGAAGACATTTGATTTGGGCAGACAGTGTTTCAGATGGGGGGAAAGGGAACATCAGGTAAAAGATAGGAGGCAATAATCAGTCTAGTGTATAGGGAGCAATGAGCATTTGGATGAATGTGTGGTGGGGGTGGGGGTAGGGGGTGGTTGGACCCAGAAATGACAGACTGTGGAGATCCAGTGCAGGGTGTTGAGCTGAGGAGTGGCGGAAGTCAGGTTTGTACTTGAGGGAACTCCCTCTGCCTCCCTATGGAAGATCAGACTAGAAAAGGGCAGGGCCCAGAGCCTAAGAGACAAGGAGGTCCTGCAATGGTCCAGGACAAATGGGATGGGCTCAACATAAAGGTAAGGGCTGGATGTGTTGGCTCAGTGGGACAGCACCTGCCTAGAATCCCCCAGTGAGGGGCTGGGGTGTGGCTCAGTGGTAGAGCCCCTGCCTAGAATCCCCAGTGAGGGGCTGGGGTGTGGCTCAGTGGTAGAGCTCCTGCCTAGAATCCCCCAGTGAGGGGCTGGGGTGTGGCTCAGTGTAGAGCACCTGCCTAGAATCCCCCAGTGAGGGGCTGGGGTGTGGCTCAGTGGTAGAGCACCTGCTAGAATCCCCAGTGAGGGGCTGGGTGTGGCTCAGTGATAGAGCACCTGCCTAGAATCTTCCAGTTACGGGCTGGAGTGTAGCTCAGTGGTAGAGTGCTTGTCTAACATGCTGGAGATCCTGGGGTCCATCTCCAGTACTAGGAATACAGGAGCATGGAGTCATGAAGTAGAACTGATTGACCAAGGTTGACCAGTAGGACCAAAAAATGGGAATGAGAAAGAATGAATAGGCTCTCTGCTTGGAACCCCTCACTTGGAAGAGGACCCTGGAGATAAACATAGCTAAGGAGCAAGGGACTGAGCCCCAGTCTCAAGTGTGAGGTCCTGTGGCTTCTCTGTTGAGTGCATCAAACTGGTTCTAGGCATGGCGGTCTGGAGCCCTGGTAAGGACCTAGCTGGTAATCCCAGCCTAATGTGTTTGGTATCAAGCCCAGAAGGAGAAGAAACCTGAATTACCCAAGGACCACACGAGAAGAGGAAGTGGTCCAGGGACTCCTCTCATCCTGTGAGAAGATGAGAAAGGACTCAGAGGCCAGGGCAGGCTGAGGCTTGGTGGCAGGAGTGTCCACGATGAGCAGTGGCTTGGAAGGGGTGGAGAGAAGAGAATGGTGGCGGCCCCAGGCAGCCCTAGGGCCATTTATCCATTTGCCCATGAAGAAAGGGGAACAGAGCACCAGGGTTCATAAAGGATCTATAGAGAAGGAGTTGGGAGTGTGAACAAATCTCTGAAAAATCTGGCTGTTGCAGGATGGTGAGAGTTGGTTGAGGGGACACCTGGCCCTACAAGTCAGTGTTTAAACTGTTACAGTTAGAGCAGGGACAGAGGTAGTGGTGTGGGGGAGGGTCAGAGAACACTGACAGTCTCGGGAGAGTGAGGGTACAGCTGCCAGGGTGGCCACCACTTCCTGAGGGCATCCAGATGTGGGTAGACATCTTCTGAGTAAGTGCCTGGAGATGCAGGTAAAACCAGACATCCCTGGGTGCCCTTCAAGACCAGGATACAAGGGAGGCGAAAGGCCGGCAGATAGAGGTTTTATAGCTGGGGGAAAGCACAGGTTGAGGGGGGTACCTTGGTGTACTTTGTGTGATTGGAGCAGAGTCAGGAGGCAGTGGAGGTCTCTACACCCACATACACTGGGCACCACCTCCCACCCTCTGCACCATTCAGCGAGTGCATGGGCACCGTCCTGGAGACCCCAGCAAGGTCAAGGGCTGGAAAAAAAAAAGCCTCAGTCACGGAGAGCTTAGGTTCCAGCCCAGCCCTGTCTTGTGCTCCATGTGTGACCCTGTGCTGGACCCTCTACCCTCTCAGAGTCTCTGCTCCTCCACCTGTAAAGCCCGATGCTTGGCTTCCATGAGCTATACAGGTGGGCGTGCGTGCGTGTAGCATTCCACGCATCTTGCATTTCACACTCATGGGACTCAGGAGAGCCAAAAGAGGCTCTTTCCAGAACCCGAAAACTCTATAACATGATCTCCATGTTCCCGCCAGGGATGGGTGCCGCAGACAGTCTCACCCTCTCCAAATTGCTCTGCATCTATCCCAGCTGCCAGCTCGCCTTCCTCCCTCCCTCCCTCCCTTCACCCCCAACCCCCACCACCCCACTCCACCCCATGCACTCTGGGCACAGCCAGCCTCGAACACATCCCAAGTGAACATTTGGCAGGCGGGGGGCCCCTGTGATTCATGCCCCTTTTTTATGGCCAGCCCAGCCGGCCAGAGTATTCAAGAGACATTCTTGGCCTCACGGTGAGCCCAGGATTAGCAGGGTGGGGGCGGCTGGGTGGGAGGCTGCAGACTATGTTCAGCTCTCTTCAAGGCAGGGGGTGGCCAGGCACGAGAGCAGTGTCTGAAGTGGCCGCCAAGTTGGCCGGGGAGGGAACATGGCCCCATAAACCGAGGCCACGTCTGGGACCCAGACAGCAGAGGCTGGGGGTGTGGATAGAGGGGGAGAATCTAACTACCTGCCCCATGTCCAGGGATGGAAAGGGAGCCAGGACACTGAGACAAACCATACTGTCGCCCCACCCCCACTCCAGCTATCTGTCTTCCGTGAGCCCCTTTCTATACACCCATGAGGCCTCCACCCTGGGGGTGCCCGATCCATCCCATGCCTTCTGCCCAGACTAGGCTTGATTCAGATAGCTAAACCAGCCGATGAATAACTAAGAATCGGGGAGTCTCAGCCACCTTCAGACCTCCACATCACCACTGGGGCCGTGTTCCTCCATCCTCAGACCAGTGAGGGAGTCTAGGCTTCTGCTCAAACTAGAGATTCCAGGAGGAGGAGGCTGCATCTCCCCCCGACCCCAGACCATCATTTCAGAGTAAACCATATCTCCCTAAAAAAAAAAAATGGCATGTCACATGCCTGGCAAGATAGTGTGTACCTTTTGTCCCAGCACCCGGGAAGCAGAAGCAGACCCGATCTCTATGAGTTTGAGGCCAGCCTGGGCTACAGAGCACTCTGAGGCTGAAATCGGGAGGCTGGCGTGAATTAGGCCAGCCTGGCTTCAGAGGGAGAGCCTGTCTTGAAAACAAAACAAGACAAAACAAAAGCTAAATCATGGGCTTGGGATGTGGCTCAGCTGGTAAATCGCTTGCCCAGCATGCAGGAAGCCCTGGGTTCCAGCCCCAGCACTGTGTGAACTGGGCATGATGGCTCACACCTGTAATCCCAGCACCTGGGGGGTGGAGGCAGGAGGATCAGAAATGCAGGGTCAGCCTAGGCTATATATAGGGAGTTTGATGTCAGCCTGGGTTGCATAAGCCCTGGTCCAAAAAATGAAATAAAAAAATAATGAATCCCAAGCTAGGACCGTGCCCACTATCAATGAACACTCATACATACCTACTGCAAGGTTCCCCTCAGTACAATGTCTCAAGACAGACGCGTGCCTCCTACTCAGCCCATAACAAGCTCTCTCTCTCTCTCTCTCTCTCTCTCTCTCTCTCTCTCTCTCTCTCTCTCTCTCTCTCTCTCTCTCTCCCCCAAGAGAAAATGGGACAGAGAGGAATGGGCAGACAAAAAAAAAAAAATAAGAGAGAAAAGGGAGGTGGGTCCCCACCCACTGTGTGCTCACTAAGTCCCAGAGGAGTTTACTGGGCCAAGAACAGATGTTACGAGGTCCCTGTTTGGGGGTGGGAAGATGGATTTGTGGTGAAGAACACTTGCTGCTTTTCCAGAGGAATCAAGTTGAGTTCCTAGCATGCACGTCAGATGGCTCTTAACAAGCACCTGTAACTAGTTCTGGGGGCCTGACAGCCTCTTTTGACTCCACTGACATTGTACATACGCACGCACAAACACACGCAATACACACACCACACACACACACACACACACGTACTCAGAGAAAGAGAGAGAAGGAACAATAAAACAAAGAGCTGGAGGGCTGACCCTGTAGTTAAGGGTCATCGCTGCCCTAGCAGAGGACTCAAATTCACTTCCCAGCACCCAGGTCGGGTGCTGTCAAGATCCAGCACTGCTGGCTTCCTTGGGTTCCTGCACGCATACACACATATTCACAGAGACACAGACACCTGCCTAGTTTAAAATAATACAAATAAATCTTTTAAGAAGTGAAAATAAAATAAATTTAAAAAAAAAAAAGAGGAGTTCACTGTTTGCTGGCACATTCCTGTCATCCCAGGACTCGAGAGGCTAAGGCAGGAAGAACAGTGAATTGGAGGCTAGCCTGAGCTATCTCTGCCTTGTTCTTTGGACTTTGAGACTAAGACATAGAAAGCAGATTTATGTATTTTTGTAGAGCCTGGGATTGAAAATGCTAGGCAAATGATCTATTACTTGTCCCTCACTGGGGGATTCTAGACAGGGGCTCTACCACTGGGCCACACCCCAGCACCTCACTGGGGGATTCTAGGCAGGTGCTCTACCCCTGAGCCACACCCCAGCCCCTCACTGGGGGATTCTAGGCAGGGGCTCTACCCCTGAGCCACACCCCCAGCTCTTTTTTTACTTTTTACCTTGAGACAGTATACCACTAAGTTGTCCAAGCTAGCCTTGAACTTGCAATCCTCTTGCCCTCAGCCTCTTAAGTAGCTGAGGTAATATTACTGTGCCCTTAAGCCTGGCAAAAGAATAGCCTTACTTGGAGACAGGAACAAGATTTCATTATGTATTTCGGGCTGGCTTTCAACCTGAAGCAATCCTCCTGCCTCAGTCTCCAGAGTACTCAGATTGTAGGTATGCACCACCACAGCTAGCAAGGGGGTGGTTTTTTAATCTTACCTTTCCCCTCCCAGCTTTAAGGCACTGGGTCCCGTATTTAATCCTTCCAAACTTCTATTTCTAATCATGAATGGGAAAGACCAAGGAGGGTGAGGAGTGACTTGGATTAAGGCTGGAAAGAGCAGGCAGTGATACCTGGGCACATTTATGTTCACAACCTTCAGGCTACTCTGAGAAGCACTTGGAGACCCCGAGTTCCTGGCCTGGTGCCCCTGCTAGGGAAGAGTTGGGGTTCTCAACCCTAAGAACCCTTTAGTGAGTAAGCCATCAAAAAATGGACAAAGCCCAGGCTAAGCCAACATGCTTCCTGCCCAGACTCAGTCCTGCTGGGAGCTCGGAGACCTCTCCCCACGCGGGGCGCCAAGCCAAGCCCTCACCATGCCAGAGCCAGATCCTGACGACAGTCATCCCAGGCCAGAGCCCAGGGACGCCGCTCTCTCCCTGTTCGCTCCTTAAAAGTCCACCGGGCAAGCTCGAGGGCTTGCGTGCAACAGGACTGCATTCCCAGCATGCCACGGGAGGGGGGATCTGGCTGGAGGGCTCCCCAGGAAAAAAAAAAAGCCTGGCTCCGGAACATTCCCTGGGAAAAGGCCACTGCACCAAGACCTGGAGCAGGGTGACAGCTGGCCACCCAGATACTCCGCATTCTGCAGCGTCTATGTGGGGTTCACGGAGGAGAAGGGGCTTCATGAGAGGGAAGGGATTCAGAAGGATGGGGACAAAGAGAGGAAGGGCCCAATGCTGACGGTTTCAACAGGGAACTCACCCTTCCCAAGCCCCCTTCCTGGTCTCATGTCCTCGTTCACAGGCCTGTCACCTGCCCCAGACTCTGCCCTCCCACCTCCCGCCTGCCTGGGCCTGTCTTGTCTTTCTCTACCCAGGCCTCAGTGAACTCCAGGACAGACTAGGCCCCTCGGATCAAGGCTCCCCGCATGGGGAGAGGTCTCCTAGCTCCCAGGAGGACTGAGTCTGGGCAGGAAGCATGTTGGCGTAGCCCGGGCTTTGTCCATCTTTTGATGGCTTACTCACTAAAGGGTTCTTGGGGTTGAGAACCCCAACCCTTCCCTAGTTGGGGCACTAGGCCAGGAACTCGGGGTCTCTAAGTGCTTCTCAGAGTGGCCTGAAGGTTGTGAACATAAATGTGCCCAGGTATCACTGCCTGCTTTTCCCAGCCTTAATCCCAGGCCTAGGCCCCTTGGATCAAGCCTCAATCATCTCGGATTGAGGACATCTCATCAAGTCTGGACTGTCAAGACAGGTAGATGTGAACCCCGGGGCCTGGTTCAGGCCCTTGGTCCATGACGCAGGGGCCTGAGGTTCAGAGTAGCAGAGTGCTTGTGAGTGTTCTGAGTATGAACTGGCTCTGAGGGGGTGGTGTGAACTGGTATGAACTGGCCCCTTGGGACTGTAGTAGTCAACCATAGTGTGAGCTGGCCCTTTGGGACAGCGGTCGGCCTGAGTGCCAACAAATGGCATGGGATGATGGATCAGTCCAAGTATGAGCTGACCTTGTGGGCAGTGGTTGGCTCCAGGTGTGAGCTGGTGCCATGGTGCAGTGGTTAGTCTCATGTATAGGGACAGTGGTCAGCCCTGGTATAAACTGGATCCATAGTCCACCCTGGTGAGAGCTGGACCCACGAGTCAGGGATCAGCCTTGGCGTGAGCACCCCCTTTGGAATGATCATCAACTCTCTCTGTGTCATCCCAAGAAGGCTTTCTGCAGGAGGAAACTGGCCTTCACACTGGGTCTGAAGGAAGAGACCAGAAGAAGAGGTGTAGCCGTGGGGTACATGGAGGTCTCTGTGGATTCTGTGCGGCGGCTGTGGTAAGGGCAGGGCAAGGCAGACCTCTGGATGTGAATGTCGTGGTCTTGGAATAAAGATAGAGACCGGGGCTTGGGGCTGGGTGAGGGGCCGTCAACGACAGGATCCAAGCATTAACAAGGAAAAGGTGCCCTTGGAATTGCTCGTCTTTCAAGCTATGGAAACTTCTAGACTCTGCCCCACCCACCACACCCACACGCAAACACCCTCCATCCACGAGGGGTGCACTGTAGAAGGGCCGGTGGGCCCCCAAGCCCTCCCTCCTCAGGCTCCACCCAAGTCCTAGGGTAAAGCCGGCTCACAGGCTTCCAATCTCATAAACCGAGAGGCACCACAGGTCTCCGGGAAGGTTCAAAGTTGGACGAGTCCCTCCCTAGCCTCCTCAACCCCACCTCTCACCCCCACCTCCACCGCCGGAATGCAGCGTCCCTGGAAATGTTGGTTACGTACAAACACTTCCCTACAAAGTAGACCACTTTCCGGGGAGTCCGGGGGCATGGGGAGACCCCACCGCTTGGTTCCCAAGCATCCCTTGTCATGGGGGGGGGCGGTTGGCAACCAAAATGCTAGGTTTGAGTCCCCTGACCCAGATCCTCCGGCCTGCCCAGCTACGACTCTAGCCTCAGTTTCCCCATTTATAAAACAGACTCGTCATCTCTATTTTTAAGATTAGTTAAATTTTTTATTACATTTTATTTGTGTGTGTATGTGTATGGGAGGAGAGAGAGAGAGAGAGAGAGAGAGAGAGAGAGAGAGAGAGAGAGAGAGAGAATCACAGTGCATATGTAGAAGTCAGAGGACAGCTTGCAGAGCTGGTTCTCTGCTTCCACTGTGTGGGTCCCGGGGTTTGAACCTCAGGTCTCGGCTTGGCTGAAAATGCCTTTACCTACGGAACCCTCTTATCAGCCCAGATCCATTTTCTCAACAACATCTTGGATGGAAGGGTTTTTTTTTTTTTTTTTTTTTAACTTTCATGTTCTTCAGCGTCGACAAGCCCTCCCCTGGGGTGCGGTGGAGTGGGGGGCTGAAGGGTCCTGAGGTCCTTCCTGCTTGGCCCTTCCAAGAAGACCCTCTGTGCAATCCCCATGTAAAAGGAGAAGCTGGCAGGTCCTGTGGGGTGCCATCAGGGGTACGGCGGGGCAAAGCTGGGGAGACAGCTGGGAAGGGCAGGGTGGGGAGGAACTTGGAAATTTTTAGAGCTTTGACAGCCCCAGATGGAAGTGATTAAGCGCTGGCGGGAGGCGCAGGGGGGTGGAGACAGTTTGACTGTTAGAGCTCCGGGCTCCCAGCTCAGGCCCTGAGATGCATGGACCTGGGGCACTGGGACATATACCGCCTGTCTGAAGAGGCCAAAGTCATCGTAGCATCTAGAGCCACGAAGGCCATCAGCAGACCCTCCCCAGAGGGCCACCGGTGACAGCTACCTACAGTTCAGATCTACAGAGCACTTAAACGTGAACTATGCTTCCCAAAGCCTCTAATGGCCCCATGGGTTCCCCAGCCTCTCCATCCATCTACTCAGTCGTTTGGCAGACGTTCAGTTTGGTTTGATTTCACTTGGCCTGCGGTACAGGGTAAAGGACAGAGGACAACCTGTCCTCAGGATCCTTTTACCTTTCATTAAGATGGGTTCTCTTATTGGCCTGGAACCTCAACACTTTGGCTAGGCTAGCTTCCAGGAATCCTCTTGTCTCCTCCCCACCTGCTACCCTGTTGGAGCCCACCAGGTTTCCTAGTGGCCGTACCCAGCAGGACTACATGCTTGGGAGGTTGATTGGACCACGGGCCTGGGTACCAGGTGTTTGTAAGGGTCTACACTTGACTGTACCTAGCCAGGGGGAGGTCTTTTGCTCCAACCCTTGGCAGTGTTATAAATAGACCTTTGGAATAAAGTTCTGGGCCGGTGGGTAAGGATCCAGGCTCACCCGAGGCTATCCTGTGGTTTTTTTTTTTCCCTCTCTCTATTTCTAACTAAGTCTCTTATCGCTCAATCCTCAAGAGTTCCTGGGGTAAATAAGTGGGGGGCTGGTCCTCCACACCACCCCCATCTTGCAACACTGGAATTAGAAGTACGCACACTCCCGTATCTAGCTTCTTTTTATGTGGGATTCTGGGAATCCAAACCTGAGTCCTCATTTTACCGACTAAGCCATTTCCCCAAACCTATTCACGTGTTTTGATATGGTGTCTCCTGTAACACAGGCTGACCTTGAATGAACTGTAGCCAAGGATGAATTTGAACTTCTGATCCTCCTGTCTCCACCTTCCGAGCACTGGTATTACAGGCAAGCACCACCATACCTGGTTTATGAAGGGCTGGGATTTGAACCCTTGGCTTTGTGCATGGTAGGCAAGCACTCTACCTACTGAGCTGCATCCGCAGGCAGCAAAGAGGATGGAAGTCGCCCTGGAGGCCTGTGATCAGAACGGGGTAAAGCTTCAACAGAGGGGTCAGTGGGCAAGAAAGAAGGGATGGGTCCTTCAGGAAAGAGGAGGTAGCCTGTGTGCCATTTGACAGAAGGGAAGAGGGAGAGGGGGAGGCAGCTGTGATCCTGGAGAGACAGGATGGAGGTGCTGGGGGGGGGGGCAGAGACAATAGAGGCTGGGCTGGTCCAGAGCAATCTCGGAGTCTCCCTCCAACCTGACTTTACAGAGGTTTGCAACATGTTGGTGTCAAAGGCTCCTCTGAGGGCAGCTGGTCGCTGGAGTCTTTAATCAGAATGAAGGTCTTAACGATTGGCCAGGGGCTGAGGAAAGAGCCCAGGTGGTAACGTGCTTGCCACGTAAGTGTAAGAACCCGAGTTCAGATCCAGAAGACAGAGAGGAGCAGGGCATGGCGGCGTCTGTGTCTAGAATCCCAGCGCTGGGAGATGGATTCAGACAGATCCTCTGTGTTTGCTGGGCAACTAGTCCAACAAAATGGGCAAGCTCCAGGTCCAATGAGACACTGTCTCAAAAACTAAGACGCAGGGGGATGGGGAGATGGTTTAGTGAGTAAGAGTACTCACTGTGAAGAAAAACAAAGGCCTGAGCTTGGATCCTTAACACTCATGTAAAAAAGCCAGGGGTGGCCACACATGCCTGTAGCCCAGTGGGGAATGACGGGAAGATGTCTAAGGCTTGCTGGCAGCCAGTCTAGCTCATGAGACCCTGTCACAGGGAATAAGGAGAGTGACAGAATAGGACAGTAAACAGTCTCCTCTGGACTCTATGTATGTGAATGGACACACAGACACACAGACGCGCACGCACACACACATATACACATACATTTCCCCCCTCGTGTGTGTATGTGTGTGTGTATGTGTCTCCATCTCTCTGCCTCTGTCTGTTTCTCTCTCTCTTTCTCCACATTCACAAGAAAGAGAAGAAAAAGATGGAGTGTGATAGAGAAATACACCCTATGTCAACCTATAGCCACCACACATGTATGTACAAATGAGTGCACACCCATGCATACAACACACATGAGCACAAAAGGCCTAGAGGTTTTCAGTTTTTTCATAGATGAGATGAGACAGCCTGAGCTACATGAAACCCTATCCCAAAAATACTAGCAGATATTAATGTTACAAAAAGGGTTTGATCGTGACATTTTCACACATGTACATATGGTATGCCTGATCGTGTTTATAGCTCATTTACTCTCAGAACCCCCTTCCTCCTCCCAAATAGTCTCTCTTCTGCTTTCATGCCTTGTTGCTTTGAAACAAGATCCCAGGCAGTCCAGGCTAGCCCAGAGCTCACTATTAGCTGAGAAGGATCTTGAACTTCCCAATGCTCCTGACTCTGCCTCCCAAATGCTGAGATCACAGCCTTGTGCCACGGCATCCAGCATCGAAGTGGTTGTGACTTCGGTGACTAAAGATGTTAAACAAAAACCACCTTTTTAGATTACTCAGGTCAGAAGGGGGCGGGGGGTGGGGGGAGCGCAAGGAATAGTTAAGAAACGTTTCCTTGTATCAGTACCAAAAAGAATAAAATACCCAGGGGAAAACTGAATGAACTTGCATACCAAAAACTAAGTATCGCTGAAGAAATATAGTAACTAAATAAGTGGGAAGGAATCCCACGTTCATGGAGAGCAAGGCTGCATACTGTTACATGACAATTGTGTCCAAGGTCAGTGGCTATGCTGATGAAAATAGTTTTAGTGCTGCCGGGGCGGTGGTGCCGCACGCCTTTAGTTAGAGCACTCAGGTGGCAGAGGCAGGTGGATCTCTGAGTTCAAGGCCAGCCTGGTCTACAGAGCAAGATCCAGGACAGCTAAGGCTACACAGAGAAGCCCTGTCTGGTGGCAGGGCAGGGCAGGGGAGAATAGTTTTGGTGCAATCTCCAGAAAATCCAGGTTGTATTTAGAGATGGAAAAAAAAAAACTAAGAATTACTTTTTTGATTGATTTTGGTTTTCTAATATGTACATACATGTGTGTATGCGTGTGAGTGTGCCTATAACAAAACCGTGTTCATCAAGACAGCATGTTAGGTGGTTTAATGGCGGACACAAAATCAATGGAATTAAATTAAGAAAGCAATCATTGTTATTAGAGTCGACTGAGTTTTCCCAAGGGTGCCCAAACTACTCAGTGGGGGGAAAGAATAGTGATTGTTTGTTTGTTTGTTTGTTTGTTTGTTGTTTTTTAACAGATAGGCTGGGATAGCTTGCTTCTCGTGTGTGAAAGAATGAAGTTGGGCCACAGGGACTGGAGCTTAGTCAGCGAGAGTACTCACGAAGCATGCCCGAGGCCCTGGGCTCCTCCCCAACACTGCATAAACCAGGCGTGGTAGTGCGCACCGGCAACAGCAGGACTGGGGGCGGGGGCAGATCGCCACAAGTTCAAAGCTCAGCCTGGTGTAATAGAATGAGATGCAAGCCAGCATGGGCTGTGTGTCAAGACCTGGTCTCAGGAGAGAGACAGAGAGACAGAGAGAGAAAGAGAAGGTTTGTAGCTATTTCTTTCATCCTACAGTCTGTCTTTTAATTTATTTTTATTTATGCATATGTGTCTGTGTCTGTCTGTCTGTGTGTCTGTCTGAATATGAATGTATGTGCACTTGAGTTTGGGTGTTTGTAGAGGTCTACACAGATCAAAAGACCCCCTGGAGTGCTTGCGAACCACCCGACATGGGTGTTAGGAACCAAGCTTCAGTCCTCTGCAAGAGCAGCAAGTACTCTGACCATTGAACCATCCTTCCAGCCCTTCCCTTTTCACTTTCTATAATGAGTACTTTAAAACTTTTAATTTGGGTGAAGAACAATATTAAACACACACACACACACACACACACAAATTGTATTTTTTGTGCATTTGTTTATCTTTTTATTTGTGTGCGTGTCCATGTTTATATGGGTGTGTGTTAGAATGTTTATGAACATGCATACACACGTGTGGATGCCAAAAGTTGATGTTGGGAAGTATTTTTCAATACCTCTCCATCTATTTTTTTTGCGGGGGGGGGGGGGGGAGGACAGGATCTCTCACTGAACCTGGAGCTCACTGATTGGTTAGTCTGACTGGCCAGGGGGCTCCAGGGATCCATTTGTCTCTGCGTCTCCAGCACCAGGATGACACATCCAGGGATGTGTGTGTGTGTGTGTGTGTGTGTGTGTGTGTGTGTGTGTACACGCTGGGAATCCGAACTCGGGTCCTCATGCTTGATCAGCAAGCACTCTACTGACTGGGCCTGCAAATCGTATTTGAAATGACTTCAGAGATGTTGCGTATGAGACACTTGAAAAGTGGAGGCTGGAGATGGCTCCGTGGTTAAAAGCATCGGCCACTTTTGCACGGGACCTGAGTTTGGCTCCCAGCATCAGGATCAGGTGACTCACAACCACCTGTAGTTCTGGCCCCAGAGAATCTGACACCCCTTTCTGCCTTCTTGCAGGTATCCACATACATGTGTGTGCAGTGTGCACACACACATAAAATAAAATAATGTTTTAAAAAAGAGAGAGAGAGACTTGGAAACTGTAGTAGTGTGGAGGAGAGAGCCTCTACCGCATAGAGAGTTTGCCCAACGAGGACCGAGGTAGGATGGGAAATTAGAGGAATAAGATTGGGAGAGGATGGGAGAATGCCAGGGCCCTTGTCCCTGGGGCAGCCATGGCTGTCTGGGAACTCACTCTCAAATTCCCTGAATTCCCTCATATTAATTTTAGAACTAGTGCTCGGCGCCAGTCAGGGCAGCTCCCAGTGAGGGGACAACATGAGGCAGAGGTTGTCAGCCTTGGCTCAGTCTCCAGGCTAGCCCTTTTCCATGGGAAGTATACATGAGCCAGGGCCAAGACCTGTGCAGGGTACGGGCATGGGGCCACGGGCCACAGGGTCACGAGCCCAAGGCTTTGGTTCCCACTGACATCAATGTAAGGTGTCAGGAGACCTGAATCATCTAGACTCTGGCCAGCCCCCTCCTGGAAGAGGACGACATAGCAAAAGCATGAGACAGTACCCAAGCCCAGGCAAGCAGCCCCAGGCTGGGCTGGACACAGACTGTTTTTTAGAACTAGCCAGTGGGACCCACCACAGGGGAAGACAGAGATGTCATCATCTTGGTTTCTAACGAGTGCCCCCCCACACTCCTTCATGATTCACAAAATTAATTTCAATGGCTACAGAAAGGAGTCTGTCGCAGGGCCAGGGGGTCATAAACACAGGGGATATTAACAGCCTCAGCCAGACTGCCAGGGGTACTGGGGGGCGGGATAGGAAGCTTCCAGAAAGACTGACTTATTTAGGCTTCTCATTAACGAAGAGGAAAGAGGAGATTCTGCCTGAGCCTTGGGTGGAACCTGATCTACATCTAAGCAGAAATTTCCCAAAAGAATAGACCACTGGGGACCATCCTGAGCTGCACCCCCGCCCACCTCCACTACCACCCAAGGAGGCATCCTCGTTGTACTACAGTCAATGATAGCCCCGCTAGGGCATCCCAGCAAGGTGGGCTAGGACACCAACACGGTGCAGTTGTCCATGTGTGATAGACAGGAAGAGAGCTGGCCGGGTAAGGACAGAGCTTTTCTAGAACCCACTTGTGTTGGCTCAATATCTACACATGTATGTTTTTACATTTCTGACCACAATATTAGTTGTGTCTCCCCTTTCTCCAGTCAGGTGGACCCCAAGTTGGGGTACAGAGTCTTGCTTCCCCCCATGATGGAGTAGGCCAAAAGGTTTAAACTGACCAGATGAGAGCAGGGTGCGGTGGTGCTTGGAAAATGGAGTCGTGAGGATCAGGAATTCAAGATCAGCCTGGACTACATAGTTGGAAGCTAACCTGAGCTACTTGAGACTTTCTCAAACACAATAACAACAAGAAAAAAAACTGAAGTAGGTGGGGTGGTACACACCGGTCATCCTAGCACCGGGGTGGTAGAGGCAGGAGGATCAGGAGTTCAAGGTCATCCTCGGCTACATAGCAAGTTCAACGGTCAGCCTGTGTTAAATGACACCCGGTCTCCAAAAAAGTCAATCACAGACAGGAACACAAATTTGACCAGGTGAGCCCAGCTGTTTCCTGATGTTCTCATAGCCGGCCCCTCCCAACACTGTGATGTAATTAGTGAGCCCCACAAGTCACCCCCAAAGTCAGGAGATGATATCTTAAGCTTAGGAGGGGGGTAAAAATCTACAAGGCACACACGTGCAAGGATCATTCTATGTCTTGGACACCAACTCTGCCCCACGCTGAGCAGAGGCCCCACCCTGGGCAGGCTGTCCCGCTAAAGAGAGCCGAAATCAGGGCAGCTGGCAAGCTCCAGCCTGTCCAAGTCTCCGAGGTCCTGAGAACATGGTTTCCTGAAGACCTCAGACCCCCAGCATGGGGCGGAGGGGGGGGAGTGAGAGGAGGGAGTGGGGGGTCACATTCTAAGGAGCCTGTGATGGAGGGCAGCTGGGAAGGGGGTGATCTAGTTTGAAAAGGCTTGCCCAGGGCCCACGCAGCAACCCGACTGGAGGAGCCTCCCCTGGGAAGCCCTCAGCTCCCAGCTGCAGGCTCGTGGCTGCCAGAGCTGGGACAGACGCAGACGAGCTGGGCCTGGCAGAAACTGGGAGCTGGGAGCCTGCCGAGTCCCAAGCTGGAATGAGAGAGAAAACCTGTCCAGCAATGAGATCAAGGCGATGGCACCAGTGTCTCCCCCAGGGAGCAGAGCTCTGTGTCCCAGGACATTCCAAACTCTTCGAACAAAACATGGGGTGGGAGACCAGCCAGGCTGGGTTGGTGCCAAGCGGTCTCCCTCCTGACACACACATCCATCCCGTCAGTAAAGGGAGGTGTCATGGCCTCCCGAGTCCTGGGGGCTACCCCAGCTCAACAGTGGGACCGGGAACATAGCACGGACTACTGGGAACTCTGCCCACACAAGTCGCCTGGAGACGTGGCGTCCAGGCACCTGCCACGTTCCCGAGGCAAGACACGGCACACGGTCATCTTCCCAAGCCTACCACCGTGTGTGGCGCTGTGAGCAATTGGTTCAGAGCACCCACCTGGTTGACCCCAGCCAAGGTAGACCACACCGAACAACCCCAGGTGGAGAAAGCCGTGTCTGGCCTGTTTTCCTAACCGAGGCCCATTACAGAACTTGCTTGAGGCCAGCTAGTAACCGCACTCTGACGCAGGATTCTCACCCAGGACCTCCGGGCGTCCTGCACCTGGATTCTGTCGATCACTCTCTGTGCTGACAGCAGGCCGCCACTGAGACCCTGGGCTCAGCCTGTCTGTGAGGACTCGTGCCTCAAAAACTATTAAGTTTAGCCAGGTGTAGTAGTGGTGGTTCACGCCAGTACTTGGCAGTCTGCGGCAGGAGGATTGCCATGAGTTCAAGGCCAGCCTGAGCTACAGGGTGAGACTCTGCCCTAAGAAAAAACTGAAAGGGGTGCATGAAGAGGGGGAAAAGGAGGGAGAGGGATGGGGAGGTGGCTGTCAGTCAAGTGAGTTGTTGCCTTGGCAACGTGAGACCTAAGTTCAGACCCTCCACACCCATCCACGTAAAAAGCTGTGTGTGGCCATGTACACCTGTGACCCCAGCGCTGGTGACGTGGAGACAACAGATAGCGCTTGGCCAGAACAAATAAAGCCCTGGGGTCACCCTCATAACCATATACACGGGACACGGTGGTGCATGCCTGTGATCCCAGCACTGGAGAGGTAAGGCAGGAGGATGAGAAAGTCCCAGGTCCATCCTTGGCTACACAGGAAGTTTGAGGTCATCCTGGAGCAGCAGTCATGTTGCTGAGAGGGGATGTGACCTCTGCGGAGGGACTGGGGAGAAAACTGGAGACAGAACTGTGCTGGCAGAGGCTGGGCGGACAGGGAAGAGGAAGCACGGGTGTGTAGGGACAGTGGCGAGAGCTTGGACCACGTACGGGTCACATCACAGTCCATAATGACAGGAAGCCGCAGTCAGACTCACTGTGGTCCAGGGAAGGAGCCACGGCAGTTCAGACAGGCAGTGGTGAGGCCATGTGTTCCGGCACAGGTTTAGAAGGCTCCGGATGAAAGGCTGGGAATGTGGAATACTTGCCTAGCATGCCTAAGTACCTGGTTCAATCCCAACACCACATCAATTGGGTGGGGTGGCACATGCCAATCATCTCAGCACTGTGGAAGCAGAGTCATCCTCAGTGACACAGTAAGTTTGAGGCCAGCCTGGGCTACATGAGACTCTCAATACATAGACAGACAGACAGAGAGACAGACAGATGCATAGATAGATAGATAGATAGATAGATAGATAGATAGATAGATAGATACATACATACATACATACATACATACATACATACATACATACATAGACAAAACATAGGCTCCACACAAAAAGGATGGCTCAGTCTTCCTCCCCACATCCATCCTGGACAACTGGAGGTCCCTTGAGGGCTGGTCCTCAGAGAAGCAAGGCAAGCCCGTTGACCGTGTGCTGACCCCTGGTCAACCCTGATGACTGCAGCCTTCCGCACGGACGAAGAGTCCATCCACACTGTAGCTGGACCAGGTCACATTGACCGAGTTCATCACTGACAGGCAACCTCATCCAGGAGCAGCGTCATCTGCCTCCCTAGGCTCCTCTCAGCCTCCACGTCGAGTGACAACAAAGAGAAATGCCTCACAGAAATCAGTGGCTTGGTACTGTGCACTGGCTCAATCAGTAATTGCAAGGACCCGAGTTCAATTCCCCAGGTCCCATGTGAAAAAGTCAGCCTTGGTGGTTTCAGCTTGCCATCCCAGCACCGGGGAGACTGGGTCACGGGGACCCCTGGAGGTCCCTGGCCAGCCAGTCTGCTAGAATCACTGAGCTCCAGGTTCATTGAGAGACCCCGTCTCCCAAAACAAGGTGGACACACATCTTTTGAGGAACGACAGTCAACGTGATCTCCGGCCTCCATGTGCACATGTGTACCCAAACATACGCTTAAACACATACACACATGCTAAGAAATGAATGGTTCAAAGGTCCTCGGGAAGTGGGAGTAATACATGAGCAGAGATAGAAAATCTAGGGGGAAATAAACCCAACCATTCCTACCCACGGATGTTTACTGAGCATTTACTATGTACCGGGTCACAGAGGAGAAAGGAGGAGCCTGGGGGAAACCCAGGTGGGGACTGGCTGGGGAATGACCCGGACGCCTTGTGCAATAGAGAGGTCAGGAGGGGCAGAGTGGGGGCCGGGAACCTCAGGGCAGCGAGGAGAACACAGGGAGAAGAGCCAGCCAGTGTCGAGGGGACAGGGGACCCCAGAGACCCCGGAGCCTACCCAGCTGGGTTTTGTATGGCATCTGTGCACAGGTACATCTGGAAGCCAGAGGACAACCTAGATGTTATTCTTCATGCACTGTCGACCTGTTTTTGAAACAGGGTCTCAGCAAGCCCCAGGAATCCCCCTGTCTCTGCTTTCCTAGCACTGATCTTAGAAACATACACCACCAAGCCTGGGCTTATAAATATATACTGTCTAGCGCAGGAATTGAACTTGGGTGCTCATGCATGCAGGGCAGGCTCTTACCAACTGAGCCATCTCCCCAGCCCCCAGCCAGGTTTTGATAGAAACAGAATCAAGTCTGTGGGCTCTTTTCACCTTTTAAAAACCACAGACATCCGACGTGTGGGCACAGGAGCCAAATTTCTGGGAGAGACCGAGGCCCCGTGGGCGCTTCCCCTGACGTCAATATGGGTTTGTCTTCGATGTCTGTGGCTTTGACAGGAGGAGGCCGGATTAGGGGGCTGAGCTGAGAGGGTGGGCAGGGAATCAGAGCCGCTCCTCTGACCCGGGACGCTCCTGTTTGGGCTAGTTCAGAGACCCTGAAGGAAGTGCAGGTGTCAGGACAAAGGCTGGGAGCATCTCAAGTCTTGCAAGATATGACCCCTTACCAAGTCCCGCCCCCCAGCCACAAGTTCACATCCACACTCGGAGTGACTCAGTGTGTTCCCTGCCCTGGAAAATGGAGTAGAACGCCAGCCACCAATAGACGGCAGATGTCTCTGTGGCAAATCCTATCATGTTACAACTTTCAGGGAGGTCTGTCCTGCCTCCCCACCTGCCTACCCACCTTGAGGCACCTCGCTCCAAGTCACTGGCTCCTGTGTGGTCCCCAACTGCTCTCTAGTCCCTAGTCCTCTTTTGTTTGTTTATTTGTTTTGTTTGGTTTTTGAGACAGGGTCTCATGTGGCCTAAGGCTGGCCTGGAACTTCCTATGAGCTGAGATGAACTTGGACTTCTGATGCTCCTGACTCCAACTCCAGAGTGCAGGGTCACAGGCATATGTCACCACATCCCGTCTACACAGTCCAAGGAAGGGACTACCTGCACAGCAAGCGCTGTACCAACTGAGCCACCGTCCCCAAAACCCCAGTCCTCAAGCTCACCAACGACTATTTCAGGTTTCTAGGGTACAACATTCCCCAATCCCAAGATTCTCAGATGGGGAAACTGAGGGCCTGGACAGAGTGCCAAGAAGAAATCTGGTCCACTTTCCTGGCCACCAAACCCAGCTGCATTCCTCATCTTGTCTCTGTCCCTTACGCTTCAGAAGTCAGTAGGGAACTGTAGGTAGTGGGATGATGTGTGGGAGACCACAGGGACCCCTTCAGCACATACCCCCCACCATCAGCAATTCACACTGAGTGCCTGGTTGGACACAGTCTGAGCCTTAACCCAGTAATCCCAACCCCTGGTCCCACACCAGATTTAATTCACTCACAACGCCAGGCTGAGTTCCAGCCATGGGCACTGACCTCAGGTTGCATCTGACTTTGACTGAGTCTGACCTTGACATAGACTGGCCCTAACCAAACTTAGCCTGAGCTTGACCACCGACAAAAGGCTAATATCCACCCTGGGCTGAATCCTGACTCCAATCTACCCTAAACCCATTGTCTTTCCAAAACTAAACTCCAGCATGGTGCCACACTGAGCCCCAATCTAGTCTAAGCCCTGATGGCAACCTTACTCAGAACTAACTCTGACTCCAAACTGTTCCTGATCTTAACCTTAGACTAAGCCTAGCTCTTGCCCTTGACTGATTATTGAGCCCAACTCCAGACTGAAGCCTGGAAATGTAGACTGAGCCCAGAGCCCAACAGTGACTTTAATCCCAATGTCAGATTAAGCCCTGATCCTCACCCAAACCCCAGACTGAACTTGACCCCAGACAGAGCCTTGAGCCAGCTCACAGAGACCTGGAAGTTATGCATGGTGGCCTTCAACTGTAATCCAGCAGGTAGGTGACTCTGGCTAAAAGAGCTCCCTACAAGCCTGGTGGCCTCAGTTTGATCCCTGGGACCCACATGATAGAACTGATTCCCACAAGCTGACTCCTGATCTCCACGTGTGTGCTGTGGCACATGTACACACACACACACACACACACACACACACACACACACGCACGCACGCACGCACGCACGCACGCACGCACACGCGCACACACTATACATGTACACACACAAAGATAGATAGATAGATAGATAGATAGATAGATAGATAGATAGATAGATGACAGATAGAATAATAACAAATAAAAATAATTCTTAAAAATGTTATAGGCCAAGTGTGGTGGCTCACACCTTTACTCTCAGCCCTTGGGAGGCAGAGGCAGGCAGATCTCTATGAGGTTGAAGCCATCATGGTCTACCTAATGAGTCTCAAGCCAGCCAGGGTGAATAGTAAGATAATGAGACTCTGTCTCCAAAAAAATAAACAAACAAGTAAATAAATGATGGGATTGAGAGCTGGCTCAGTGATTTAGAGCACTTGCTGCTCTTGTAGAGGACCCAGGTTCAATTCCCAGCACCCACACAGTAGCTCACAGCCATCCTAACTCCAGTTCCAGAGGATCTGATGCCCAATTCTGACCTCCAACCAGCACTGGGCATGTACACACACACACACACACACACACACACACACACACACACACACACACACATATGTATGTAAAACATTCGGGCAGGTACACACACACACATATATGTAAAACATATATTCCTACACATAAAACTAAATAAATCACTTTCAAAAGAATTTCCTGGTTAACTCTACATGAAAGCAACACACTGTGTTTGTTTTAAACATTCATTGGCTACATTGTGTGATATATGTGCACCCCAATAAAGCTTACCTGGGGATCAGAGAAGCAGAAGAGCCAGCCATAGCTTACCTCTACAAAATCTTCAGCCTCCAGAGCGAGTTCCTGTTTCCTCACACCTTATATACCTTCTGTGTCCTGCCACACTCCTTCCTGGGATTAGAGTGTGTGTCACCACTGCTGGTTCTGTTTCTCTCATGTAGCCCAGTGTGGCCTTGAACTCATAGAGATCCAAACGGATCTGCCTCCCGTGATAGGATTAAAGATGTGTGCCACCACTGCCTGACCTCTATGTCTAATTAGTGGCTGGCTCTGTCCTCTGATCCCCAGGTAAGCTTTATTGGGGTACACAATATATCACCACACTACATATCAGATTTGAAGTTAGCCTGGACTACATAAGACCTATCTCAGAGAGGGGCAGAATGAATATGGGGACAGCAGACACAAATCCTGATCCCTTTGTTGCCAAGTGAGTAGCAGCTGCTCAGAAGGGTAGAACCACCGAGACCCCAGGAGGGAGAGTCAGGCCACGGACAAGCTGTCACCCAGGCCGGTCCCACCCCTCTTTGTGCAGGAGGTAGGAAGCTGGCCATGGTCGTGCACACCTATGACCCCATGCTTGGGAAGTTCAAAGCAGGAGAATCAGAAGTTTTTGAGAGCCGTCTGGGCTGCACAGCAAGACCCTGTTCACCTACCAAAGAGGAACCAGATCTGTGGAGCTGGATCATAACAACCTTCCGGCTTCTGTTTTAGATGGGGGAGGGGAGCCAGGCAGAACTGTCCTGGTGATTCAATGAGCCCTTCCATTCCCCTCCATCACCTCTTGCAGGCAAAGGAACAGACTCGGGGCAGGGGGAGAGAATCCCCAAGATTGGACCAGAGAAGGCCTAACACTGGGTCAACACCTCCATGAGAATAGAAGCCACACCCTGCAGGTACCTAGCTGATGTAACTATTCATGGACCACACGGAGGAGGAGCCCCCATCATATAAAAAAAAGAGGAGACTTCGAGTCCTCTCAAGTGCCCTCTGGTCTCTGCAAGGGAGTCCAGGGCCCCAGGGAGCCTCATGGAGCTCCCCCACTCTTAAACATCACCCCAGTCCCTGGTCCCCACATCCTGCCTGACTGTGAGAATGTGTGCTCACAGCCACTGAGAAGAAATCAGCCTGAAGGAATGCAGTTGTCCAGGGGCCAGTGGCTGGGATGGCGCCGGAGAGGGAGCTGGGGGGAGCTCGGGAAGACACAACTGACATGTGCTAAGGCAGCCAGGCAGCCAGCCAGGCAGTACCGGCCCAGCCATTGTTCCCAGCCCCAGGGTCAGGTGCACTGGGCTCTGGCCCAATCCCAGCATGGCTCCAGACTTCCCCAGACCTGCCGGCCTCCTATCTGCCCCAGACCTTCATGTCTGAGTCCCCCCCTCCCCGCAAGCTGGATCAGGAAAAAGACAGCACTTGACCTCCTCGGCTCCCAACTGGCACTGTGAACCTGGGCCTGCCTCTTGCAACATGCCCCTGACAACCTCACGTTCCAAGTCTTCCACAGGCCTTACTCTGTTTAGACTTCTCCTGTGAATAGAACCTTCTGGATTCGATGTGGATGCTAATAGCTGAGTGTAGCTAACGCCTGTTACTCTCAAAGTGTGGTCTCCCAGGACCCATGACACCAGTGTCCCCAGATATGTCGAGGCTCGCTGGGCACAGTGGCTTACATCTGTAATCCCAGCACAAGCTGGAGGGCAGCCGAACCTCAGAACATGACTGTTCCCAGAAACAGAAAGACTGGGGACTGGGGAGATGGCTCAGAGGGTAAGGTACTTGCTGTCAAAGTTTTTGTACCCCCAGCACCCATTAAGGAACGTGGGTGTCTGTAATCACTGTGCTGGGCATCAAGACATGTGAATCCCCGGGAATTACTGGGCAGCCAGACTAGCCAAAGCAATGAACTCCAGGTTCACTAAAGGACTGTTTCGAAAACGAAAGATGAGGGCTGGTGAGATGGCTCAGTGGTTAAAAACCCATCCTGTTGTTTTTGTTTGGTTTTGGGGTTGGTTTTTTTTGTTTTTGTTTTTTCGAGACAGGGTTCCTCTGTAGCTTTGGAGCCTGTCTGGACTAGCTCTGTAGCCCAGGCTGGGCTTTGAACTCACAGAGATCCGCCTGCCTCTGCCTTCCTGAGTGCTGGATACAGGGTGCGCCACCCGCCCGGCCCCATCCTGTTCTTGCAGAGGATCCAAGTTTGTTTCCAGCGTTCAAGTGGAAAACTCACAACTGCCCATCACTACAACAGGGGATCTCATACCTCTGGCCTCTGAGGGCACTGCACTCATGTGCAGAGACCCCACACAGATATATAATTCAAAGTAATAACAAAAAATTTTAAAGGTGGAAATGCTAGCTGAGGAAGACATTTCAGCATCCACTCTGGACTCCACATGTGCCAGTACAGGCAAATGCACCCTCCCTACACACACAAAGGTGATATACACACACACACACACACACACACACACACACACACACACACACACAGGGGTAGGTAGGTGATGCAGGTCTGGGAGGCTGAACCAGAGGATGGAAAGTTCATGGACTAGAAGAGGAGAGGTAGAGAAAGTAGGAGAGGGGGTGAGAAGGGAAATTCTTTTGTTTTTTAATTTAGAAATTTCATTTATTTAGGATATTGTCTTTTTTAATAATATTTTAGTTTTTGAAATTAAACACATTATTGTGGTGGTTGGATGAGAGTGGCCACCATAGGCTCATACGTTGGAATGCTTAGTCACCAGGGAGTGGAACTGTTTGAGAAGGATTAGGAGGATTGGAATGGTGTGGCCTTTTTGGAGGAGGTGTGTCACTAGGGTGGGCCCTTGAGATTTCAAAAGCGCAGAGCCAGCCTCCCTCTCTCTACCTGTTTCCCTGGGATCAGGATGTAAAGCTGCAGCTTCTGCCCCAGCGCCATGCCTGGCTGCTTCCCATGAGTGTCACAGACTAACCGCTGAAACTGTAGGCCAGCCCAGTTTAAACGCTTTCCTTCCTAAGAGTCGCCTTGGTCATGGTGTCTCCTCACAGCAATAGAAGAGTGACTAAGACAATTATTTGTCCCTTCTCAGTCTCTTTCTCTCTTCCCTTTTGCCATCTCTTCAAATTCATGGCCTCCAGCCTTTTTCCTTTGTTGTTACAGAAATAAATAACGGCACACACCACTTAGTCTGTAAGTCTGTATAATGTCACTTGTATATATATGACTTCAGGGCTGACCACTTGCTCATCCAGTTTTTTTTGGGGGGGGGGGGGGAGCATGGTGGGCGAGGTGGTCCTTAAGCCCTATTCCATACCAGCTGGATCAGAACCTGTTCAGTAAACCTTCAAGGGAATCAGGTGCACACCCAAGTTCAAGTCTAGGTATCACTGACTTAAATACAACTGTGGTCAACCCAGGTAGCCTTGATAAAAATCTCAGACTGTTGAATGACTGAATGAGCCAGAGTGTGTACTTCAGCTGGCTTAGAGCTGGAGAGGGCTGCCTGGGCCTGTAAAGTGCTTGGTATGTGAACGCAAAGGCCTGGGGTGGATTTTTTCACCCACTTTTTATTTTTATTGTTGCTTTTTAAGAACTGTGAACTTAGCCGGGAGGTGGTGGCACAACCTTTAATCCAGCACTTGGGAGGCAGAGGCAGGAGGATCTTTGTGAGTTCAAGGCCAGCCTGGGCTACAGAGTGAGATCCAGGAAAGGTGCAAAGCTACACAGAGAAACCCTGTCTCGAAAAACAAAAAAAAAAAAAAAAAAAAAAAAAAAAAAAAAAAAAAAAAACCCAAAAACTGTGAACTTATAATCCTCACTGGGGAGGTAGAGGCAGATGGATCCTAAAGGGCTTTGCTGGCTAGCCCAACTAACCCATTTGAGGAACTCCAGGCCAGTGAGAGACCCTGCCTCAAAAAAAAAGTAGGTATCATCTAAGAAATGACACCCAAGATTGTCCCCTGATCTCTCCTCTGATCTCTGTATGTACACACACACACATATACACACATAGACACACACACACACACATAGACACACACACACACGGAAGGCCTGGCTGGGGCCTCAGGCTCCGATGGAATAGTTCCTTCATGTCTAATTGGTGCTAAGGTATAATAAGATAGTACTAAGAGGGAACAATCTTGGGAATCCTGCATCAGGCAGGAGGGTCCCTAGCATACAGGGAAGACTCTTGCCAAGAACAGACAAGAGGGGTTTGAGAGAAAAACTGAATCTCCATCAGAACTGGAAGACCAGCTTGGATGCCAGTCCTGTGAGCCTCACACTTAACTTGTTTATAAATCCTCTATGGAAACTGGGCATGGTGGGCTATGACCAGCAGGAAAGCCAAAGAGTTCAAGGCCAGGCTAAGCTACATTTGAAACCCTGTCTCAAAAGTAAAAACAAGCAAGCAAAAATTCTTTTCAACAGAAACTTCCCTAAATGAAGCCAAAGTTGGCCCCAGAGTCTCTACCTTGAGAGTGGGGTTCAAGGACAGCAGACATAGTAGAACGTGGAAAGCTGCCCCTCACTGGGGGACTCTAGGCAGGGGCTCTACCACTGAGTCACACCCCAGCCCCTCACTGGGGGATTCTAGGCAGGGGCTCTACCACTGAGCCACACCCCAGCCCCTCACTGGGGAATTCTAGGCAGGTGCTCTACCACTGAGCCACACCCCAGCCCCTCACTGGGGAATTCTAGGCAGGTGCTCCACCACTGATCTATAGCCTCAGCTACTTTTTCAACTCTTTATTTTGAGACAAGGTCTCAAGTTGTCAAACTGGCCTCGAACTCTTGCTATAACCCAGCTGGTTTCAAACTTTTCATACTTTGAAACCTCAGCTTTCCTCATAGCTGGAGTGAGAAGCCTGTGCCACCAGCTCCAGCCTGTGCATGCTCTGACTTCTGTTAACTCATTCCAAAGTCTCGACTTGGAATCAGACTCCACCCAAGGCTTGGAAGTTCAGACCAGCTGATGACAGAAGCAGCCTCCACTTTCCTGGATGCCTGTGGTCTCACCCAACCTTGGCTACAGGTGACTTAATTGTGACTTGTGTTTCCAGAACAAATCAGCGAGATGGATGGGGTCTGTGTTGTCTCCTTGTCCCATCAACCAGCTGACTCATCTTCCCTCAGAATCAGGGAAGAGGATGCCTTGATGGATGGATAACCACACTAGCTCATCCAACAATAGAACCAAGTCTAAAACAAAAAAGCAAAAAGAAAGGAAACACAATAACAACGACAAAAATCAAAAGGCACCAGCGAAGTTCAAAGCCGTCACTGTGGCTAGACAAATTGCTAGTTTACATCCAGCAATCCCCAAGGTGCTCTCTCAGCCTCTCCTATCCAGAGTGTGTCCTGCCTGAACTGAAAAGGGGGAGAAAAAAAAAAGGATCCCATGAAGGGAGCGATGACTCAGATGTCAAGGACTCCTCCTCGGAAGGTTAAAAGCTCTATGAACATTTAGACTCTGAGTAGTCCTGCACTCAAGGTGTGTGTGGTGTCTGATGCAATGCCAGTTACATCTAGTGTTTTCTCCCCCAAAACAAGGGCCATGAAGCACCATCTGAGAACACACATCCAAAACATAAAAGGGCTTTCCAGAGTTCCAGGGTGAGAAAGAAAAATCAGAGGAACGCCTTGTTAAAAGGTCCAAGGCAGAGACACAGAGAACTTAAAGACTCAGCATGGACACCCTCTGTCAGCCTCTTGGAGACCCTGTCCCTCTGGACTTGAATTCTTGGACCAACTCAAGTCTATAAGTGATCCCCAACTGTGCCCAGCTGCCTCCCCTGACTCCATCTCCTCATAGTTTTTCTGCAGCCTGAGGATCTGCACCCGCCCACATGGAGGCTTTTGTCCTATTTAGAAGTGGAGGGCAGAAAAAGCCAACCACAGCTCCCTCCTCCCTCTGGTCTCTTGGCTGTCTTGGGAAACAGGACAATACAGGGAAATGTTTGTGCCCAAACAGCCCTACAGCTCCAGGAACTGTGACCCTGCCCAGGAAAGCCACTTCCGGGAGCCCCACCCTGTGGCTGCCTCTGTCTGTGGGATGGGACAGCCCAGCAGGGGGTCACCAGAGCAAATGGCAGTCAGATACACCCTAATGTGGGAGAAAGGAGAGTTCAGGAGTGGCCTCTCTGATGGACCCACCTTGTATAACCTGGACAAGGCAGAATGGGAAGTACTAGGGTGACTGAGGCGGGGGATCATGAGTTTCAGGCCACCCTGGGCTACAGAGTACATCTAAGACCAACTTGGACTAGATAGGAAGTCCCTGACTCACTCAGAAAACACAGGGAGAGATGGATAGCGACAGGAAGGGAGAGACTGAGATGAGAGATAAGAGATAGAAACAGATGAGAGAGACAGAGATGGGGGAGAGAGAGAGAGAGAGAGAGAGAGAGAGAGAAGAGAGAGTAGGTCCCGAGATGCCAATATTTATCTAGAGAAGCGTGGATCTGGCCTACAAGAGCAGCGAGATGAAAGCAGCACTTGGACCCAGCTGGGCACTGGAAGCCAGTCTCTACCCGATAATAGAGCAGCTGACTGGAAATGCCATGCACAAGAGCGGTGGCTGAGCAGGTGTCATCAGTGTCCCCAGAGAACTTCAGGTTTAGTCTGTAGCTTATCTGTATGATGAAGTCTGGTCCCTGGTCCCCCACTTTGTAGTTTTTTGAGTCAGAGTTATATAGCCCAGGCTGGCCTGCCATAGTCAAGACCATGAACCATTGCAGATGAGAAAGAAAACCCAGGACTCATGCATGCTAGGCAAGCACTCTGCCAACGGAGCCACATCCGCTCCCAGCCCTATGGTTGATTCAAAATTTCAACATCAGGGCTAGATAGAAAGATGGCTCAGCAAGTAAGATCACTTGCTGTCCAAGCCTGAGGACCTGAGTTCAAATTCTGGCACCCATGTAAAGAGCTGGGTGCAGTTGAGTGAATGCCTGTAATCCCCGTATTGTAGGGGGCAGTCTATGAGGATGTGTGGAACTTGCTGCCCATCAACTGAAATCCAGGTTCAGTGACAGACTCTTTGTCAAAGGAATAAGGTGGGGAGTGACAGAGCAGGACACTTGATGTCCTCAGGCATTACACATCTGCACACACATGTGGATAACACATACACACATACACACTCACACACACACTCACACACAAACACACACACATACACACACTCAACACATCAATAAATAAATAAATAAATAAATAAATAAATAAATAAATTCCCATGCCCTTGGATAGTTCTCCTTTCTGCTGCCCTTCCCATGATCCTCTCTGATTTTAGCCTTGGCAATCTTGTCCTTAGATGATGAACATCAGGTGTAAACCAACAAACAGGAAAAGCAAAATAATTTTGGCCAATTCAGGCACCTATAATCCCAGTCTTCAAGGAGCAGAAGCGGGAGATAGGATGTTCCAGGCCAGTCTGAGCTACAGTGTGAAACCCTTCTCAGTAACAACAAGAGAAAGCCAGGTGTGGTGATCAGTGCCTGTAATCACACACCACTTGGTGGGAGGCTGAGGCAGGAGGATCACTGGGAATTTGAGGTCTGTCTGGGCTACAATGTGAGACCAGGTCTCAAAAGATAAAGAGCTGGGACCGTAGCTGGGTAGACAGCTGGGGTTGACCCAGCAACCACACAAACTAAGTGTGGAGGTGCACACCCATAACCCCAGCACTTGGGATGTGGAGACAGGAGGATCAGAAGTTGAAGGTTATGTCTAACTAACATCAAGACTGTCTCAAAAAAGATAAAAAAGAGGGGGTGCTGGATGGAGAGATGGCTCAGTCGTTAAGAATGCTTACTGCTTTTGAAGAAGACCCAGGTTTGGTTCCGAGCACCCACATTGGGCAACTCCCAACCACCTGTAACTACAGTTCCAGGGGATCTGATGCCCTCCTCTGGGCTCTGAGGGCTTTTGCGTACACAGACTAGACATAAACTACTCAGGCACACACAGGAACACACAAAACGATAAATAATTTTTTAAAAGAAGAGAGAGGAAACAGAAGAGGGGAGAGAAGAGACAATTAAGAGGACAGGGGAGGGGAGGAGAGAGGAAGGGACAGGGAGGGAGGGAGGGGAGGGGAGAATAGAGAGGGTGGAAGAGGAGAGGGTGGTGAGGGGAGGAGAGACAAGGACTTCTTTGACTTCATGATACAAACAGGTCCATGTGTGACACATGTGACACCATCACATGTGACCCCGGACATTCCTGCACACAAACCTTCTGGGCATGTCCATTTCCCGTTTCCAGGAGTCCCGAGGTAGAAAGGAAAGAGCCGGTGACCCCAGGGTCCCTTCTCAGCCCTGCCAGGACTTGGACAGTTGCCTTTATCTTCTTGCGTTTGGGGACACGGGGGACTGGGATGGAAGGAGCCAGGGAGATGGAGGGACAGCAGCCAGGGGGCGGATGAGGTCAAGGCAGCCAGCCTGGTTGTCACAGGCCCTCACGCCCACCTCGCCTGCCAGCACTGTATGTTTTCATCTTTTCCTCGGAGGGGGAGGGGTGCGGCATGGAGCCTTGAGTGCTGAATTAAGTGACAATGAATTTGAACCACATGGAGCCCCAGATTAAGGGGAAAGTGTTTGGGTCCAACAAAGAAAGAGTTTCATCAGCCCACCCTCACCCCCACACCCACCCCAGACAGACAGTACAAAAATAGTTCAGCCCAGGCAGGCTATGACCCACAGGCCTGGCTGCATGTCATGGCCCCCTGTCCTGGAAAGATACTTCTGGTGGCCTCTTTCCCTGGATGTGGGTTTCGCAATCTTCTCTTGTTTTGGTGGCCTCTTTTTGGACTGTTCTGGTTTTGTCTGGGAGAGTTAGCTGGAGAGGAGAACCAGGGAGACCTCTCTCTCTCTCTCTCTTTTATTTTTCTGTTTGTTTTTGGAGATAGGGTCTCAAGCCCAGGCTGGCTTTGGACATGCTGTGTAGCCAAGGATGACCTTGAACTCATGACCTTCTTGCCTCCACCTTTCCAGGAGCTGGGGTTAGAGATGTGTGCCAGCGTGATTGGTTTCTGAAGAGCTGGGGGTGAAACCTAGGGCTTCGTGCATGCTAGGCCACATGGGAAACTGAGGCAGGACACGTCCTCTCACGGTACCCACTGAAAGCATGGAGGTTCAGAGACACCCAGTCCCAGAGACCAGAAATGGCTCCCATCACCAACGCTAGACGTGTAGTGGGACTTTGGCAAGGGACAGCAGGAGGACTCCGGGTACGTGGAGGTCTGGAACTGCTCACCTGGACCTGGAGAGATTTATTGTTGACATTACCACTGAGACAGAGCCTCGGGCAGCTCTGACAAACCTCATTCGACCTTGCAATGTAGCAGAGGCCAGCCTGGGTACTCTTTGTCCTCACTGTGCCCCTGCTCTAGGGACCCCAGGACCCAGCCCGTCTGGGACACCATGTAGCCTGGCCTCCTTCCCCATGCTGGCTTCCTAAAGGGTTTCCGTTCTTTTCGTTCCCATTGTTCTCTCAGCTGCCTGCCTGATTTTGCAGGCCCTGACCTACCCTCACAGGCCAGGCTGGGAGGCGCACATACCGGCCCAGCTAGAGAATGGGGGCGCAAAGCTGGGCTCCGGCTTCTTATTGTTGTTGGTGGTGGTGATGATGGACACATGCTCGCCTAGCATGCATGAAGCCCTAGCCTGACATGCATAACTCCATCCCCAGCAATGAAAAACCCAAGTGTGGAAGTGCATGCCTGTAATCCCAGTGCTTGGGAGATAGACGCGGGAAGATCGGGAGTTCAAATTCACCCTTGACTATAGACAGAGTTCAAGGCTAGTCTGGGCCACATGGGACTCTGTCTCAAAAAGAAGACAGGAGCTCATTATGCATCCTAAACCGTCCTCAAACTTTTGGTCCCCCTGCCTCAGCTTCCTGAGGGGTGGGAATACAGGCACAAGCCACTATGCTGGGCTCAGGTTAATTCCCACTACAGGTATATGGGAGTAGGGGGGTGTGTGAGTGGCGGGACCTCTTCTCAGCCCTCTTGGTAGAGGTGATAAGTAGGAACCTTCTCTCTGAGAAGGTTCAGGCGGCCCTGTGTTTGTACCCTGGCTGGGACACTTGGGACAAGTGACTGGCTTCTGCTGAGCCTCGGTTTCCTCAACTATAAAATGGTAAGGGACTCTCCCCCGAAAGAAGTTGGGGGCAGTATGTGGGATGTGACATTATCGAGTCTGTTTATCAGGTGTGGTGGCTCACGTCTATAATCTCAGCACTTGGCAGGTAGAGTACTAGCCTAGCACTCTGGAGGCAGAAGCAGGGGGTACTCCAGGGCAAGTTGGTTACCTAGGCTGCGTGCCAAATCAGCATGATCTGGGGTCAAGGGGATGCCCCATTTTGTTTTAAGATGTATTTGTTTTTATTTTATGAGTGTGAATGTTTTGTTGCATGCATGTCTGTGCACCAGGTGTTCCAAGTACCTACGGAGGCCAGAAGAGGGCATCAGATTCCTTCTGGAACTGGAGTTACAGACAGTTGGGAGCTGTCCTGTGGGTGCCGGGAATAGAACCCAGGTCCTCTGGAAGGCCAACCAGTGGACGTAACTGCTGAGCCATCGCTCCAGCTCCCAAGGGATGATACCCCATCTTAACACAAGAAGATGAAAGCAGCTGAGGAAGAACCCTGACATCAACGTCTGGCTTACACACACACACACACACACACACACACACACACACGTACCCACACACACGTGTGTGTCCACCATCTGATAAAAAAACAAAAACAAACATACACACAACATACCATACACGCCTACACATGAAAAATAGATGCGATGAATAAGAAGATTCTTGCCCGTGTAGGTTATTATTCACAAGCGTCTCCGACGCTTTGGCTAACTCACATTTTCCGTGGCCAGGGAGGGGCAAGGCAAGGCTTTCGCTCTTAGCTGCTTGCGCTCCAGGGCCCAGGCTAGAGGCTGCAGCTGTAAAGAATTCCTTTCAATCGGTCCAGTGATGCTCCGATAAGCCTGGACCACAGGATACAGCACCACCAGGCGAGGAGGCTGTAAGCCAGCACCAGAGCAGAGGTCATTCAAAGCAGGCAGGCTCTGGACTGGGATGGGACCTCTATTCTCCGTGGTCCCAGCATCATTCCTTTCTCTTTTCTTCCTCACACCTACCTGCTCATCCACCCTGCCATCAAACATCTGTTCTCTACCCCGTACACACACACACACACACACACACACACACACACACACACACACCCTCCACAGGACTCTCAACAGGCTCAGAGAGATAGGAAGAATGTAAGAGCCGGAGGATGGGGTATAGTGCTCTGAAATGTTGTCTTCCAGACAAGTCGTGAGGGTTACACTCTTGAACCCATCTGCACAAGATGGGCCTTCAAACCATCCATCATAGGTCCGGGAGGGGCTCACAAGGTCCCACCCCTCTCCAAAGATCTATAAGTAATGAATGGTTGCTAGGGAAGGGAGAAGGATTTTCTTCAGTGGTCTAGCCTCTGGTAAGCTGCCTCTGCTCTGGCAAATAGCTGTGCTCCTGGAAGCAACTCCAAACTCATTGGATCACACACACACAAGTCTAGAGGGGGACTAGTTGGGAAGAGGAAGGGGACCACCAGGATTAGGAGGGGGACAAGAAAGTGTGCCGAGGATGACCAGGATCAAAATGCATTGCACATACTATGAAAGTGTCATAACAAAACCCATTACTATGGATTTAATATATGCTAACACAAAACAGAAGAATAATGTCTGCCATATTCCTGACAGAGAAGCCTGGACCCATCCCTTCGTGACAGGGGTGTGACTTTGGAGTCCCAAGTGTTGTAGCTCATGATGGTTGTCTGTCTTGAAGCCAGAAGGATTAGGGCCAAGGAAGACAGCTCAGCAGGTAAAGCCACCTGCTGCTAAGCCTGATGGCCTGGGTTGGATTCCCCAGGACCCGTGCTGTGGAAGGAAAGAACTGAGTCCCAGAAGTTGCCCCGTAACTACCACATGTGCAACACGGCATGCATGCATGAGCGTGCACACACGTCCAATAAATGCATGTAATTTTTAAAAGTAGTTATTCATGACTGAACTGAAAACAGCCAGTTAAGGGGCTGATAATATGGCTCGGTCAGTGGTGTATTTGCCTAGTGTACAGGAGGATCAGGAATCAGCCTCAGTTACATAGGGAATTTGAGGACAACCTAGGCTACATAAAACCCCGTCTCATTAAAAAAAAAAAAAAAATCCAGTTGTGGTGATGTTGAGTCACTGCTCAGGAGGCCCCTTACCTTTGGGGTCCTCATCTTTTCCACAGGCTAGCCCAGTTCCCTCCAGCTGTCTTCTTTCCCAGTCTCTTCTCATCTGAGTCTCAAGGATCTGGGGACACCACCTGCTCCCGCTAGCCAAGCATGGAAGTTGTCATTGGAGGGTTAGCCTCAGCATCGTTCCCATGAGGTGGGCTCCAAGGCAGGGACCCAAGGCTGTCCCCTCCCTTCCAGTTGGGCGGAACTCCAAGAGAGGGCATGTGGACAGGCAATCCAGTGGTCCCAGAGGCTCTTTTAAGTAATGCCAACAGCCTCTCTCGGGTGGGCTAGGGCAGAGTGGCAGCTGTCACCAATCCGGACAAGGGACATGTGTGCAGAGTATGTTAAGCTGAATCTGTTGCCAAGGCAAGCCCTCAGGCAAAGCCCTGAGAACAGTGCCTTTCAGAAAGTCTGGGGAAACTCTCTGAAAACAGGACCCCTACCTCAGGGCAAGGACCCCAGACAGACAGTGGAGATGGTGGCAGAGACAGCTCCTGACCCAGCTGGACACGGGCTCCAGCCCTCCAGATGTGCGGCCAGCATTCCGCTGTGGAGACGGGGCGGAGCAGCAACATGGGCCCAGATGGGCCGTGTTAACCTAGAAACAGCTCTTCATGTCCAGATGCTCTGTGTTTAGCCAGCAAGCCAGCTTTGGTCTCCAGATGTGAGCCTGGGCTGGGGGGTGGGGAGTACATCACCCCAGATGTGCACATTGTGAACAAGAATGGCTGCAGGATCCAGCTGCTGCATCAGACCTGGGGGCTGGGCTTGAATTTCTCTGTTCTATTTAGACTAGGGGGTGCCATCCAGCACCCCCTAATCCCAACACTCTGGCCCCTAGATCAAGAAAACTTTAAGAGTCACAAATACTAAGTTCCAGATGCCGGCAGAGCCCTGTGGTAGAAATAAGAACCAAGCCTGACCGGCCCAGGGCTCTACAAGCCAGAGACTGGTCAAAAATGAGTCCCAGTAGAGACAAAGGGTCTGAGGTCCCTCAGAGTGCAGGTAACTCAAGCTGGGGTGTGGCTCCGTTGGTAGGGTGCTTGCCTGGCATGTATGAAGCACTGAGTTTGATTCCTAGCATTGTATACACTGGTCCTGGTGGCTCTTGCCTGGAATCCCAGCGTTTGAGAGGTGGAAGCAGGAGGGTCAGAAGTTCAAGGCCAGGCTCAGCCACAGAGTAAGTTGGAGACCAGCTTCTCTCAACGTGCACACACACACACACACACACACACACACACACACACACCAACTAATAAATGTAAATTTTTGAATATTTCAATTGTCTTACTATTATTTTTTATTGTTTATGCGTATGGCTGTTTGGCATGCTTGTATGTCTGTGTACCACATGTACGCCTGCAACCCGTGAAGGTCAGAAGAGGGTATCAGATCCTCCGAAACTGGAGTTACAGACAATTGTGAGCAGTCATTTTTTGGGGTGCTCGGATTTGAACCTGGGTCCTCTAGAAAAGTAGACAGTGCTCTTAACCACTGAGCCATCTCTCCAGCCCCTACATGCAATTTTTCTTTTTTAAGTTTTAAGAATTGCCCAAAGTAGAACTCCCACCCCCAATCTCCTACCACCAGGGGCAGAAATTAAAAAAAAAAAAAAAAAAAGCAAAGGTCACAAGACAAGAAGGAAACCTCCTCCTCTCCCGAATCCGAGGCAGGAAGGCATGGGGGGCCCACTGGAGGTCAAAGGTCCAGCCTACCTACCCACAAGGCAGTAGAGAGGTCTAGGCATGGACAACAGCCCCTGAGACCTGCTGAGAAAGAAAGCCATAGAGTGGGCTGTAAGGTGTACCGTGGGCTCTTTATGACCCGCTGGGGTCAGCGTGGCCGGCACCCCGTGGCCTGGGTGGGGAGTCTAGCCGGGGAGCCTCCAGGCTGAGGCGTGAAGTCTTAATAGGCTGTGTCAGGCCGGGGCTCTGGGGAGGGGGCCGCGCCTCTCGTCTCTGGCAAACCCCACCGGGTGCCAAGCCCAGAGCCGGGACTGCAGAGAGACTGCCGGTTCTGGGTGGAGTACGGGGGGCCCCAGAGGGGGACGTCATCCACAGAGGAGCCCCTAACTCCTCACAAGCCCAAGACAATGGGGGAAGATGATGGAGACTGCTCCACGGCCGTGAGAGTGGGGGGACAGTCTCAGGTGGAAAGTTACCCGGGCTTGGGTGGGCTCGGAGGGCAGTTAATCTCTGGAGTGCACACCGCACGCTCACACAGGGATAACCAAGATTCCATCCCTGAATTGGGGGGACCTTGATCATTCCCCCCCCGCCCCGTTCTCTATTGTTATGTCTGAGGTGCTCACTGCAGTCAGCCCCCTATATAGCTTCTGAAGTCATTGCCTTATTTGGGGGTCAGATGGGGTGAGGACCAGGGACACAGGGAGACACTTAAACATCAGTAACCTCACCCGGGCCCCAGAGAGGAGAGAGGGTTGGGAGCGGGAGCTGGTAAGGGGGTCAGTGAAGGGCCGGAGACTGGGGCTGGGGGCCCTCTGGCAGTCACGGCGGGACAGCCAAGGGCCCTGTGTGTCTTGGCCGAGCGGGACCCCTAGGCCGCCAGGTATGTAACAATTCTAGCCGTTTCCTGTCGTAATAATGAGAAAGGGGTTGGTATAAATATACGCGAAGCATAAATAAATACAGGCCGGGCCGAGGCTGCATAGCAGACAGATTGCGTGGACGTGCCGGCCAGCCCTCCAGCCTGCTCCCCCCCTGCCTGCGGCCTCCCTCCTTCCATGATACTCCCCACTCGCTCTCCTGCAGCAAGCCAGAGCCCACGCCACACTCCAGGCCTGAGAAAGATTGAACTGGTGACCCTCAGCCGCAGGACCTCGGAGTCTCTATCCATAGACCGCGGCCCCTGGGAAGCCAGTGGGTCTTAGAAGAGACGGCCAGGGCCACACAGTGCAGGCTGGGAGTGTCCCGACATATGCATGGACTAAAGAATAGCCCTGTGGGGGTTGGGGAAACTGAGGCTGGCAGGATTAACCTGCCTTGGCACTTCACATAGCTAAAGATGTCCAGAGCTAAGACTCCAAGCCAAGGTGTTCTCACTCCGGGATGTCTGCTTTATGCACTGTTATGAGGCATGTGAAGGGCTGGGGCAATGGCATGAGGTCCCGAGTTCGAATCTCCAGAGCCCACATAAAACCGGGCACAGTAGCACCCAGCCCCAGTGCTCCTGGGGTGAGACAGGAAGTGGGGGACATGAGAACCTCCTGGCCAGCTGCCCTGGTATATAAAGTGGGGAGCATGAGACTGTCTTTTTTGGTTTGCTGTTTGTTTGGTTGGTTTTTTTGAGACAGGGTCTCACTATGAGTCCTGGCTGCCCTGGAACTCACGCTGTAGACCAGGCTAGCCTTGAACTCACAGAGATCCACCTGCCTCTGCCTCCCGAGTGCTGGATTAAAGGCTTTTGGCCATCACAGCCCGTCTGAACTGAAGAAGGAGGCAAAGACCGGAACCCAGATTGTCCTCTGCTCCCTACACGTGTGCCATGGTCCACATACCATACTCACGCATGGACGTGTTGCTAAAGTTCCTTCCCCCAGGGAAATACGAACATCTATCTCTCCTTCCTAGAGTTCCACCAGCACACCAAGGTTCCATTCCGCCGAAGTTCACCCCAGGGGACTGAGTTAATTAGGCTTACTCAGTTTGAGTGAAGGATTCTGGCGGGAGAATGGGTGAGTCCATAGCAGCTCCCCTGGGAGTCTGCACCCCACATGGCTGATGACGCCGCTGTGGCTGTATAGATGATGCTGCCTCCCTCAGTCTTCCCCGGCCTGTGCACTCCAGGCCTCCCAAAGCCATGTGCAATTAGGGCAGGACAGCATACACATGGCGGCGGGGGAGAGATGGCTGGAATTTCAGGTGAGAGGGTCCCTTGAGCCTCCCCACCCGTCAGCCAACCCAGCCACGAGAATCTCTCGAGCACACAGACACGGCGGGGCTGATTGTAGGAAGAGGGTTGGTTGTTCCTCTTGGACCATAATTCAACAATGTGGGGGAGGGGAGGGGAGGGAGGAGGGAGGGCAGCAACAAGGCTATTCTAATCCTTTCTCCCAAATCCTGGTCCCAGACCACCAGGGTCTTTAAAAGGTTGGGGAATTTGTCTCCAAGGCTCTAAAGCAAATACGGCAATATCCTGGGGCCAGGGTCAGATTCCATGCAGCTTGTATAAAGGTCCAGTGGCTAGGACTGTGTACACAAGAGGCCTGACCAGTCTGCAGCTTCAGGCTAGCTTTCTGCTGGGACTTTCCTTGGGAGGGGGGTGGGGCAGAGGCCCGGTGGGCTCTCCCTTATCATACTGTATACTCAGGGGAAACTGAGGCCCAGACAGGGCAGAGTTTTATCCAAGGTCACATGGAAAGGCAAGAACAGAGTCGTAGGATTCAAGGTGTGGCTCAGTGGTAGAGCCCCTGCCTAGAGCCCCCCAGTGAGGGGCTGGGGTGTGGCTCAGTGGTAGAGCCCCTGCCTAGAACCCCCCAGTGAGGGGCTGGGGTGTGGCTCAGTGGTAGAGCACCTGCCTAGAATCCCCCAGTGAAGGGCTGGGGTGTGGCTCAGTGGTAGAGCCCCTGCCTAGAATCCCCCAGTGAGGGGCTGGGGTGTGGCTCAGTGGTAGAGCACCTGCCTACCCTGGAAACAGCCTCGGATTTCATCTCCAGGAGGAATGAGAATAAACACAAAACAAATACTTGGAAGGCTGAGGCAGAAGGTTTGTGAGGATGAAGTCAGCCTGGGCTACATAGTAAGACCCCATCTCACAAAAGTAAATAAGTGGCCTGGCTTTGACCCCCCAAACCCGAGTTAAAAAGGTTAGATGTGTGGTACATGACTGCAATCCTAGCCCTGGTAGAGACAGAGGGATCCCTGGGGAATCCACGGCCAGACAGTCTAGCAGAACCAGCAATCCTCATGTGCAATGAGAGAGAGGTAGACAGTAACAGAGGGGGCTAACCTCTGGCCACCACGAGTACCTGCATGTATGCACATGCGCGCGCACACACGCACGCGCGTGCACACATGCATGCACGTACACATGCACACACATGCATGCACACACACGCACACATGCATGCACACACACGCACATGCATGCACGCACACATGCACACACACATGCACACATGCACACACACGCACACATGCATGCACGCACACACACACACGCACGCGCACACACGCACGCACACATGCATGCACGCACACATGCACACACGCATGCACACACACACACACGCACACATGCACGCGCACACACACACATGCACGCACACACACACACACACACACACACCTACTAAAGGAAAAACATGCCAGTATCACACATACGCTCACCTCAGTTCAGTGCCAGGGCTGATGCCACCCCAGTCCAAACTCCACCTTATTTAGCACTGTGTCCCCTGCTCAGACTTTTGTCACCTCCCGTTCCCTCTCTTCCTGGGCTCTGAACCCTTCTCCACTTGTTTTCCCACTCTGTTCCAGCTCGGATGCCCTGAGGCCTACCTTGACCCCAAGCAGCTCAAACACCTTCCTGCGCCTGGAAACCCAGGTTTCCCAGCAAGTTGTGGTGCTCTGGAATCTAGGAGAAGCTGCCCTTTACTCAGGAGCTCATAGCTATCACACACACACACACACACACACACACACACACACACACACACACACCAATAACTGTTCTACCCTGAACAAAGGAACCCACTCGGCTGTCTCTCGAAGACAGGTAAGTTGCTCCTTGTACTTGGAGGAAGGACCTGGAAGACATATCTAGCCTAGACCATTTGCAGTCATAAGGGAGACACTAGCTACTCTGAAAATGAAGAGGGGGGTATTTGAGGGGGACCAAGGTTCTCTGACCCTCCCTGCACACACATGGGAGCCAGTTCTTGAGCTAGGGAAAGGAATGGGAGGGGGTGGTTGACTCTCAGAAAACCAGCTCCTCCTCTTTTCTCCTAAGAATCACTCACCTAAGACCTGGGCCAGAGCCTGAGCTAGAATGTGTCTGAAGGACCCTGCCCTCACTCACCAGTCAGAGGCTGTGGAGGCTGGATAAGTCTTCGCTTGCCTGGGTGGGGAGATTGACAGTCTTTCCGTGATGTGACATTTTGGATAGTGGATTTGTAGATGAATGGAGGGAAGGGTGGATAAATACATTTGGGGAGAGATGGATTTGGGGGTGAAGGGATAGAAGAATGAATTTGGTGGTGGATGGATGGATGGGTGGGTGGGGTGGGTGGGTGAACTTTGGACGGAGAGCATAGATAGGTGAATTTGAGATGGTCGGAGGGATGGAGAGATGGATGAATTTTGAGTGGATGGAGGGATGATGCATAGATGGAAGGAGGGAGGGAGGGAGGGAGGGAGGGTCCTATGGATGGATTGGCAGGTGTGTAGATGAATAGTGAGTGGGGAGATGGAGACCTTTGTGTGGGGAATGAATGAGCTACTTCCAGACTTTCTTGAGAGTGACGCTCAAAAGAATTATTCTACATCTCTAAACTGTGAGGTCCTGGCACCCCCCAGAGGCCAGAGTCTCTAACTGCCCAGTTCCCTTTAAGCCCCTGGAGAACGGAGAACCAAGGGCGAAGATTTAGTTGGAAGCAAGGCCACCTGGAGACCTGAGCTGGCTGGGACATGTTCCGTGACCTTGGAAATGACCAATCCCCGAGGCTCAATTTTCTTGTGTGGAAAATGATAGTCAAGCCAGAGGCTGGGGTTGCTAGGAGACAATCCAAACGATATGTAAAGTGTCTGAGAGGGTTGATATGTGATACCTGAAAGGCACTTGGGGAATGTGATTTCCATCCCAGAGGTGCCTGGGCCTGGGATTTCCTCCATGTGTACCCAAGCACAAGCACACACAGATACACACATTCACACATACGACACAGAATAGCCTTCCAGTCCAGCTAGGTAGAAGGATGATGACTCCAAAAGGCGGGTGGGGGACACATTTATTCTCCGGAGTTTCAGGCTGGGATGGAGGGCCCAGCCTCAGTGGTGGAGGATTCTGGAATTAAGAACTGAGGCGAGGGGGCCCTGAGGTCTCCTGGGACTTGGCTTCCTGAGCCTGGGCCAGTTGGGCTGTGTGTTCGAAGGCAGCCTGGAGCAGGTGGGAAGCAAGGCAGGTGACCCAAGTGACGAGATAGGCCAGGTTCCAGGAGGTGAGTGTGGTCGTGCGCTCCACCCACAGGTAGAGGCGTCTCAGCAGCGCCAGGGTTTCCAGCAACACAGAATTCTGCAGGAGGGTCCAGGCAAGCGAGAGCGTGGTAAGCAAGGGCCAAAGAGATGACTCAGCAAACTGAGTTTGAGCCCCAATACCCACATGGTAGGAGAGAAACAAATCTTGTTTTTCTCGGACACCCACTTGTGTGCAGGCACAAGCATCCCTACACACATACGTGTGCACACACAGATAAATAATAATAATTTTTTTTTAAAGTAACATTCTGTGGGGCTGGAGAGATAGGTTAGTGGGTAAGGGCATGTAGTGCTTGCTCTTGCAGGGGACTTCAGTTCGGTTCCCATTATCCTCATCAGGTGGCTCACAGCTCCTTGTAACACCGACTCCAGGGAATCTGATGCCCTCTTCTGGCTTCTGGACACACACACACACACACACACACACACACACACACAAACAATTACACACGAACAATCACACACTTGATTTAAAAATAAGAATAAAAAATTAGAAAGAAAAAGAGCATGCTAGGGACTGGAGAGATGGCTCAGAGGTTAAGAGCACCGACTGCTCTTGCAGAGGACCTGAGTTCAATTCCCAGCAACCACAGGGTGGCTCACAACCATCTGTAATGAGATCTGGTGCCCTCTTCTGGCCTGCTGGCATACATGCAGGCAGAACACTGTATACATAACTAATAAATCTTTAAAAAAGAAAAGAAAGGAAGGAAGAGAGAGAGAGGGAGGGAGGGAGGGAGGGAGGGAGAAAGAGAGAGAGAGAGAGAGAGAGAGAGAGAGAGAGAGAGAGAGAGAGAAAGAAAGAAAGAAAGAAAGAAAGAGAAAGAAAGAACATGCTAAGTGGCCCCCAGGACCTGCCCATGGCCGGTACTGAGCGCTCTTGGTAACACAGCCAGAGTCCCCAGCCTATCAGCATCCCCAGCCTACATCCCTTGTCAACCCACCTGGCTGGGCAGCCAGCCCAGACTGAAGTGATGAGCTTTCTGTACCAGCCTCCAGGTCAACAGCAGCATCAGCAAGGCCACCAGCATCAGGCTATGCAGACAGGAGATAAGCAGGTCCCTGAAGGTGGCTGCAGACAGGCCCAGAGGTTCCCAGGCACCCAGGTGCCCCAGGGCCAGTTTCACAGTATGACAGCAGCTCAGCCCGACTTTGTAGGCCAGCCTGGGTCCACAGAGCAGCAGCCACAGCGGGACCCACAGCAATGCCAGTCCAGCTCGAAGGGCCAAGCTCAGGATGCAGGTTATGATGACTCCCGGAAGCAGGTGGGTCTGGTCACTGCCGGAGCCCCGGGCCTCCTGGGCCAGCCCCGACACCCACTGCTGAAAGACAGCCATCTTCAGGAGCAGGAAGCGGTACAAGTGCGTGCGGTTCTGGAGCAGCTGCAGGAAGACAGGGACACCAGCGTTACCCAGTGCCACCCAACTGGGGTGGAAGCCAACCTGTGCTTTAGACATGGGGGCTGCCCAGTCACTGTGGGCGGAGTCTCAGTTCACTTGTGACTGCACAAGAAAAGTCCCTCTTTTATTTTGATTGATGATTGATTATTGATTGATTGATTGATTGATTGGACTTTGGTTTCTTTTGTGACAGGGTCTCTCTCTGTAGTTCTGACTGTCCTGGAGATCACAAAGCTCCTCCAGCCTTTGCCTCCTGAGTGCTAGGGTTAAAGGTGTGCGCCACCACCGCCCGGTCTATAATCTTTAAAGAGTGACTTCCAAGCATGGGGATGTAGCTCAGCTGTGGATAAAACCAAGAAACGTGGTACATGCCTGCAGTCTCAGCAGTTGGGAGGTAGAGGCAGAAAGATCAAGAATTCAAGGTTTTCTTTGGCTCCATAGGAAGTTCAAAGCTAGCCTAGTCTACAGGAAACCAAGCAAAGGAACAGAGATGGCTCAGTGGTTAAAGCCCTTGCCCCACAAGCCTGGTGACCTCAATATGATCCCGGAACCGGTACAAAGGAAGGAGAGAACCAATGCCCCCAAATCTTCCTCTGACTTCCACATGGGTGCTACAACACCCAACACACACAATAATAAAAAATAAACTGGATGGTAGTGGAGAATACCTTTAATCCCAGCACTTGGCGGGCAGAGGCAAGTGGATCTCTGTGAGTTCAAGGCCAGCCTGGTCTACAGAGCGAGTTCCAGGACAGGCAAGGCTACACAAAGAAACCCTGTCTCAAAAAGCAAACAAACAAAAAAATTAAAATAAGTAGATGTGACCTCCCCCTTAACTCTACAGGATTTGAATACAGGCCGGCTGACTTCCCTCGAGTATCCAGGCGTGCCCCTGGGTGCCCTTGGCATCATGAGGGCATCTGTAAATAAAGGTTTCATTAGGGACAGAGAGATGTCCAGATGTGGGGGAGAGGCGACAGAGATTGATGACAGACATCCTGTCAGGGGTAGAGGGGGAGAGACATTAGATTTCCAGGTCTCTCATCTGAGTGGTGGGTTAGCCAAGAGTGTCTTCTCTTCACCAAGGATCGGGATTAAGGGGAGTGAGGATGGGGTTGAGAATGCTTTCCTGCAGAGTAAGCCTCCCTGGTAGAGCCTCCAGCCCATGGGGGACAGAGGCGATCAACCTGGACCCCCTGACCCACAGGACCGTCAGAGTCCAGGGACTGCAGGCTCTGAAGGACCAGGATAAGAAGCCAGGCATGGGGGGCACATGCCGTCATCCCAGTGGGTCAAGAGTTCAAGACCAGCCTGGGCTATACAGTGAATTTGAGGCTAGCCTGGGCTGCATGGTGAGACAGCAGTAGGGGAATGAGAAGTGGGGACTGGGGAAACGGCTCAGCAGTTAAGAGCGTGTCCTGCTCTAGAGCAGAGTTCGGGTCCCAGCACCCACAATAATAAGGCAGCGTGGGCATGGGCCAGGGCATCCCTGCAGCCCCAGCACCAAAGGAGCTCAAGACAGGGGGATCTCTGGGGCTTGTTAAGCTGCCAGACAGGACGAAATCAACAAACCCATCAGCTCCAAGCTCAGAGGCTGGAAGGTAGGGTGATAGTGGAGGGCACCCAGGGCCTGCCTGTGGCTTCTGTGTGCAGCCGCAGGCATGTGCATCCACACGCATGTACACACATCACGCCCACAGGCATTGACACCAGAAGGAAATAAGAAGGGGGAGGAAGAGAGGGATGAGCAAGGGGGAGGAGAAGGGCAGGGAGAGGAAAGGGAAAGTGGGCCAGTGAGACGGCTCAGCAGGTCAAGGTGCTTGCTGCCAAGCCTGACGACCTGAGTTCGAACCCCAGGACCCACATGGTTGAAGGGGAGAACTGACTCCCAACACACACACACACACACTCACACACACTCACACACACACACTCACACATACACACACACACACACACTCACACACACTCACACACACACTCACACATACACACACACACACACATACACACACACATACACACACACACATACACACACACACTCACACTCACACACACACTCACACACACACTCACACACACTCACACACACACTCACACACACTCACACATACACACACACATACACACACACACACAATCTTTTTAAAGGAAAGAAAGGACCAGGTGTAATGGTGTACATATTTAGTCTCCGCGCTGGGAGAGGCAGAGGCAGGCAGATTATTTCTGGGAGTTCAAGGCCAGCCTGCTCTACAGAGCAAGCACCAGGACAGCCAGAGTTACCTAATGAGACCTTGTCTCAAAATATATATATATATAAAAAAAAAAAAAAAAAAAAAAAAAAAAAAAAAAACAGGAAGAAGAGAGGAAAGAAAGGAGGGGGAGGGGAGGGAGGAAGATGGCTGATAGCCAGCCATGCCACAGTAGTTTGGGAATGGGCTTCTGGGAGCTCGGTGGCTATTCCCTGGTGGCCAGGAACCGCTGGATCTCTCCAGGTCCCCTATCCCCACCATGCTTACCATCACAGAGAGCTTCCCAACGCGCAGCAGAATTCTGAGGAGGCTGGATCTGGCCTGGGGAGCGGCCTCCATGTCTGGCCTCCATCCATTCCTCCAGCCAGGAGAGGCAGGGTGACCTCACAGATGCCACAGGGTGGGGGTCCAGTTACCATGGGGACCCAGTTGCCACATGGACCACTCTCCCTTTCTCTAGATCCGCTTTCCCTGCTCATTTGTCCTGAGACCTCAGGTCAAATCTGGCTACTCTGTGACCGTGGATCAGATGGATGGCTGATCTCTAGGATCAGTTCTCTATCTATCCCGTCTATCTTTCTTAATTTTTATTTATTTATTTATTTATTTATTTATTTATTTATTTTAGAGATGGTCTCAGGTAGCACAGGCTGGCCTCAAACCAGCTATGTAGCCAAAGATGACCTAGAATTCCTGATCCTCCTGCCTCCACTTCCCGAAAGCTGGAACGGCAGGCATGAGCCACCATGCCTAGCCTTTTTATTTGGATTTGGTTTTTGTTTGGAGGCACACTCACCCTGTAGCCCAGGATAGCCATTCACAGCAGGTGTATTAATAGCAGGTTTTGGCTTTGGGCAACCTGTGGCTGGGGACCCCTGGGGAAACAGCTGAGAGCACATCTCAGAATCCGTCTAGTTTACCTGCCGGGCATGGATGGGCGGGAGGGAGGGAAGAAGGAAACGGAGAAGGAAGGGTGGAGGAGATGGAATCTATGGCCTTACCTTCCTTCCAGGCTGGGCCCGAGGGTAGCCAATTTGTCGCAGGAGGAGCCTCAGTTTAGCTCCCTCAGCTGAGACCCCTCTGTCCTCAGCCCCCAGGCCTCCCTCCCTGCCCCTTCTCTCTCCCCATCAACATCCGGCTGGAGAACGAATTGTGCACTCTGGTGAAGTCTTGGAGTTTCCCCATACAGAGGACCAGGGATGAACAGCTGGAGCACCGAGGGACCAGTGGATGCTGCCTTCCACCACGCCAGGGGGCGCCGTTCTGGATCCCCGCTGGAGAAGCATGACCGCATTCCCCCACCCCACCCCACCCCACCCGAGCAAGACCTAGGAGCACTCCGCACGGGCGCAGTACCGCAACTCTGCCGCGTGGGGGCGGAAGACACCGCGGGGCCAGCACACGCGCCCGGCGTGAGAAAATTTCTGATTTTTGCCGAATCACCTGCGAGGCGGGTTTCCAGTAAGAGGCTCGTTGGGGCTTCTGAGAGCGCTCCTTGTGCATTTCCGGTCAATGCCTGGGTTACAAGAAGAGGGACCGCCAGAGAATGAGACTCACAGTCTTCACCCCACCCCACCTCCTTCCTTCCTTCCTTCCTTCCTTCCTTCCTTCCTTCCTTCCTTCCTTCCTTCCTTCCTTCCTCCCTCCCTCCCTCCCTCCCTCCTCCTCCCCCCCTCCTCCCTCCCTCCCTTCCTTCCTTCCTCTCCCACCCTGCCGTGTAGCCCTGGCTATTCTAGAATGAGCTCTGTAGACCAGACTGGCCTCAAACTCAGAGATCTGCCTGGCTCTGCCTTCTGCCTCCTGAGTAATGGGATTAAAGGCGTGCACCACCACCACCCGGTCAGTCTCCCCTTAATTTAACCCCCTCTTTATTTGTACAGAACTGGGGGTTGAAACCAGGGCCTTGCACATGTTTGACAAGCAATATACCCAGCTTGGCCTCCATCTCTCTCTCTGTATCTGAGCCTAACTTCTGATTCTTCTGCCTCGAACCCTGCTATTTCAAGTTTCTTAACGTGATTTTGTTTTAATTTATGTGACTTGAATAAAGTCATTTTTAGCAAGAAAAAAAAATACAAGTTTCCATACAAATGTGCATGATGACATATTGACCTTTTTTGTATACTTCGGAAAACAACAAAAGAAAGGATTAGAAATAACGGAGCCCGGCATGGTGGAACACACCTTTAAGCCCAACACTGGGAAGGCAGTGGCAGGTGGATCTCTGATTATGTTGAGGCCAGCCTGGTCTACAGCCTAGCTCCAGAACAGCCAAGGCGGCATAAAGAGACCCTGTCTCAGCCAGGCAATAGGGGCACATGCCTTGGGAGGAAGAGATCTCTGGGTTCAAAGCCAGACTGGTCTACATAATGAGTTAATTCCAGGACAGCCAGGACTACACAGAGAAACTCTGCCTCAAAAAAAAAAAAAAAATGAAAAAAGAGGAAGAGATCCTGTCTCAAAAAGAAAGGAAGAAGGAAATAATGGGCCAGTGGGTAAAGGGACTTCCTATCAAGTCTGTCGACCCGAGTTCGAGCCTGGGGATCCACATGGTAGGAGGGCAGAACTGATTGCCAAAAGCTGGAGGTGGCTCCAGTGGGAGAGTATATGGCTAACGTGTGCAAGAGACTGAGGTCCACTGCCACCACTGGGGAAGGAGAGAGAGAGGAGAGAGAGAGAGAGAGAGAGAGAGAGAGAGAGAGAGAGAGAGAGAGATGGTAGAGGGAAGAAGGAAGAAAGAAAACCAGAGGTCTTGGATAAAGTGCTTAATACCAAGTCTGATGACGTCAGTTCCAGTCCCAGGATCCACATGGTGGGAAAAGAGAAACTACTGCCCCAAGTTGTCCTCTGACCTCCACAGGAGAGATCCTGTGTACGTACACAGTGACAGGAAGGAAGGGAGGGAGAGAGGGAGGGAGGGAGGGAGGGAGGGAGGGAGGGAGGGAGGGAAGGAGGGAGGGGGAGAGAAGGAGGAGGAAGAAAGAAAGAGTGATCTTAAAAACATTTTTTAAAAATCAAAGAACCTGATAGAACACAGGGACAAATCGATTAAAACAAAAGAAACCGAAACAACCGTCATGTTTGTGTAAAGATACTCAGATCTCATTAGTAATCGGGCTGGAATGTGAATCAAAGCCACAGTGAGATCCTATCTCCTCTTTCTTAGCAAAAAACAAAAGAGTTGTACACCACATGCCAATGACTTTATGAGACAAACAGAAATTCACGCAAAACCCAGAGCCTGACGCAAGATCTCAGAGATCCTTACAGGAAACAATTATGGAAAGCTGCTCATGAAACATGTGAGAAACTAAAACTGGAAATTTACCAAGAGCTGAATGGATGGTTCAGTGGTAGAGCACCTATCTAGAGTCCCCCAGTGAGGGGCTGGGGTGTGGCTCAGTGGTAGAGCACCTGCCTAGAATCCCCCAGTGAGGGGCTGGGGTGTGACTCAGTGGTAGAGCACCTGCCTAGAATCCCCCAGTGAGGGGCTGGGGTGTGTCAGTGGTAGAGCACCTGCCTAGAATCCCCCAGTGAGGGGCTGGGGTGTGGCTCAGTGGTAGAACTCCTGCCTAGAACCCGCCGCCCCCCCCCCCCGTGAAGGGTTTAAAAAAAGACAACCTACCATTCACATACTCTAGTTTATACTCACCTTACTGTGCATCCCCCATTGGAAAAAAAAAAAAAAAAAAAAAAAAAAAAACCCTTACAGAAACATCCTCTCATGAGTAACAAGAGCAGAACTGCAGAAGATTCTTCCCATCAGTAGAGAGATGGATAAATACACTTGGACACTCCTTTGAGGGGTGGCCTGAGGTTGGCTAGAATAAATGAGAGCTATATGGGCTGACATGGAAAGATCCAGAAGAGGTTGGGTGAAAAGGAAAGCCCCAGGGATCTAGCTGCAGCATGGCAGCACTCATGTGTGCTTTTTCAAATCATTACGAAATACTATGTGTGTGGTTCTGGATATGCACCGTGTATGGTAAATAGATTAAAACCTAGCTGAGTGTGGTGGTGCATGCCTGTAATACCAGCCCCCGAGAGGCTGAGGCAAGGGTAAGTTCCAGGCCAGAGTCAGCTGCCCTGGAGACCCTATCAAAATCTTCTTATTTTAATTTTTATTTAATGGTATATATCTTAGTTCCTGTTCTATTACTGTGAAGAGACATCATGATCAAGGCAGCTTATACCAGAAAACTCTTCACTGGGGGCTTGCTTACCGTTTCAGAGAATTAGTCTATGACCACCATGGCAGGGAGCAGGCAGGCCTGGTGCTGGAGCAGTGGCTGAGAGCTCACATCCTGATCTGCAGGCAGGAGACAGCCGTTCTGGGCCTGGCATGGGGTTTTGAAACTTCAAAATCCCATCCCAAGTGACACACCTACTCCAACAAGGCCACATCTAAGCCTTTCCAAACATCGCCACTAACTGGAGACCACACATGCAAACACATTAGCCTGTGGGGACCATGCTCATTAAACCACCACAATTTGTTTATGGGGTATGGGAAAGTGTGCACAGAGGTCAGAGGGTGACTGTGTGGAGTTGACTTTGTCCTTCCACCTTTATATGGGTCTGGGATCAAACTCGGGCCACTGGGCTTTCATGGCAAATACTTTATTTACCCACTAAGGCATCTATCTCACTGGGCCTCCCCATCAAATTTTATTTTCAAAGGGAATGGGGTATAGCCCAGGGGTAGAGAACTTACCTAGCATGTGCAAGCCCTGAGTTTAGTCCACAGTACAAGAAAAGGAAGGAAGGAAGGAACAAAGGAAGGAAGGAAGGAAGGAAGGAACAAAGGAAGGAAGGAAGGAACAAAGGAAGGAAGGAAGGAAGGAAAGTAGATTGATTGATAGATGGATGAATGAATGGATAGATGGATTGCTGTAGGATGTCTTTCTGTATGCTGTGAATATGTGTTACTCTCACTGATTGTGACTATGGCAAGGCAGGATGGAGCCAGGTGGGAAAAAATAGTGAGAGAAGGAAAGAGAGTGGGAGGAGATGCCAGCCCACCACCCAAAGAGCAACAAGATGCCAGCAGACCGGTAATGCCATGGCCACATGGCAACACATAGATTATTAGAAATGGGTTAATTTAAGTTATAAGAGCTAGCTAGCAAGAAGCTTGAGCCATAGGCCAAAGAGCTTGTAATTAATAGTAAGCATCTGTGTGTTTATTTGGGTCCAAGTGGCTGCGGGACCGGGTGGGATAGGAAAACTTCCAACTACAATGGATGGATAGATAGAGAGATAGAGAGATGATATAGATAGATGATACATGATAGATGGATATAGCTAGATAGCTTAGATTAAAATTAAGGCTGGGAATATGGCTGTCTCAGTTGATAGAGTAATATTGCCTAGCACATAAGAAACCCTGGGTCTGGTTCTCAGCCCTGTATAAACCATGTAGGGGCACATGCCTGTAATCCCTGCACACACTCCAGGGACAGAGACAGAAGGATCAGAAGTTCAAAGTCAACCTTGACTACACAGTGAGTCAAGCCTGGGCAACATGAGATCGCCTAGGAGATGAACTGGAAAGCAAGTTGGGGGAGAAGGGCCCAGCCCAGGGGGAACTGATTAGGAAGCAGGCAAGAGAAAGACTCAACACAGGGGAAGGGGAACACCCACGATGCCACCACCTTTCTGCACCATGATTCCCTCTCTTCACTGACCCCTCCCTATTCTGCTCTGGAAGAGCCATGTCCAAATGACTGCCCAGTCCTGTTAATGGCAGTTCAACCCTGTTATCTCCCAGCTTCTTCTAGAACTGATTCTGGACCCCCAAATCAGACTGTTCAACATGCAATTCACTCAGAGTTCACGCTGGCCAGTTTGAGGTCCATTTGACACAAGCTAGGGTCGTTTGGGAAGAGGGAACCTCAATTAAGAAAATGTTCATACTAGATCAGCCTGTGGGCAAGCCTGTGGGGGCATTTTCGTGACTGATGACTGACGTGGAAGGGCCCTGCTCACTGTGTGTGGTGCCGTCCCTGGACTGGCTGTCCTGAGTGCTATAGGAAAGCAGGCCCGGGAAGCTGTGGAGAGCAAACGATAGCGAGCATTTCTCCATGGCCTCTGCATCAGCTCCTGCCTTGAGTTCCTGCCCTGACTTCCATGGATGGTGGATTACAACATGTAATAACTGAAATAAACTCCTTTCCCTTTTTTTGCTTTTGGTCATGGTGTTTGATCACATCACTAGAAACCCTAAAACAGGGTTTGAAAGAGGTCTACATGCGGCCTGGAGCCACAGAGCCTGGGAACCTGTACCTGGGCTAAAGAATAAACCTGTGTGTCCAGTGTGGCAGGTGCAGAAGCATGGCTCCACACTGTGGCCGGCAGCAGCCAGGTGAGTTCCCTTAATCTTCTGGGGATCTCTATTCACGTAGCCAGTTCCTTGGCTGTACAGCAGAAAAGAATTTTCAACCAGGCACCGGGCGGTGAGCAGCCACAATATGCTAAAGAGGCAGAAGTAGGAAGATCACAAATTCTAAGCCAGCCTTTGCCACACTTTTGGCTGGTCAGATGGCTCAGTAAGCCAGGGGAGCCTGCCACCAACCCTGATGTCCTGAGTTCAATCCCCAGCGCACATTTGGTGGAAGGAGAGAACTGATCCCTATGGCCTGCACACGACACACGTAAAAATAAATGAACTGGCGCTGGGCGGTGGTGGTGCACGCCTTTAATCCCAGCACTTGGGAGGCAGAGCCAGGTGGACCTCTGTGAGTTCAAGGCCAGCCTGGTCTGCAGAGCAAGATCCAGGACAGGCACCAAAACTACAGAGAGAAACACTGTCTCAAAAAAAAAAAAAAAAAAAAACCAATAAAATAAAATTATTTTTTAAATTATACTTATTCATCTATGGGGCCGGGGGTACTCACGCTACAGGACGCATGTAAGGCGGGAAGATAACCCGAGAGAGTCCTTTCTCCCCTTCCACCAAGTGGTTCCCAGGGTTTGAACTCAGATGGTGAGGCTTGGTGGCAAGTACCTTTACCTGCTAAGCCATCTCATTGGCCCTCACACTGGGGGCCCAGACTTTTCTTCTCCCGGCATGAGACTCCTGGGACTATTCCAATCCATTAGGACTTGTTTTAATACTCTGATAGCTAAAGTGTCCTTTAGGATCTATTCATTTGTGCCAAAGAAGCCTTAGGGAGGTGTGTGAGTGGGCCAAGATGGTACTAACCTGGTTCTGGCCCAACTGGCCCATCCCCCAACGGCCATTGGTCCTGGCATTAGCATCCAGCATTAGCATCCAGCATTAGCATCCAGCTTTAGCATCCATTAGTTCCTTTTCGTCCTAATCACTCCCAATAGAAAACAGTGGAATGAATCAGTCTGAGTCCAGCTCGAAGAAACATGGTTTTGGGGACAGTTATCAAGTCATCTGTGCCTCGAACAGCTGCATCACATGGAACTGTATCACGAGAGAACTGTATCCCCGGAGCTTTCTACACAACTTGCAAGCTCCCTAGAAGGGTCTCCTCCCTCCCTCCCTCCACATCCACAAAAGTTTACCACCTCTAGAACCTGGGGTGGGGCCTCTTGAGTCTCCCCCACCCTCCCTGAGAATGTTTCTGTCCTAAGGGAACAGCTACAGAATAGGCTCCTTAGGGGGTGTGAGCTCAGCTTAAGGATGAGCAAACTCAGAAGGTAGGAAGTGACCTGTCTTAAATCAGGGTTTCTGTTGTTGCAACAAAACAACTCCAGGAATAAAGGGTTTATTCAGCTCACACTTCCACATCACTGTTCTCATCAAGGAAGTCAGGACAGAAACTCAAGCAGGACAGGAACCAGAAGCAGGAGCTGATGCAGAGGCCACGGAGGGGTGCTGCTTACTGGCTTGCTCCCCGTGTGTTGCTCAGCCTGCTTTCTTGTAGCACCCAAGACTACCAGCCCAGGGGGGCCCTACCCACAATCTGTTACTAATTAAGAAAAAGCCTTACAGCCAGATCTTATGGAGGCATTTTCTCAATTGAAGTTTCCTTCTTTCAGAAAACTCTAGTTTGTGTGTCAAGTTGACATAAGACCAGCCAGCACAGCAGCCCACCTCAGGCCTTGCTGTCTGGGGCAGGGCTGTCCACAGAGTCCTCAACAGGATCAGAGAGGCTACTGCAAGGTGGACATTTGCTGCAGAACAGGGCCCTTCCAAGAGGCAGGGGCGCTGAACTGGTCCAGCCCGGGTAGAGTAAGGCCCCATTGTTAAGGAATATTATTTTAAGGTGTGTTACTTTTGTTTATGTTGCATTTGTTTAACTCTGTGAAGCTGTGTTACTGTGCCTGTCTAAAACACCTGATGGTCTAATGAAGAGCTGAACGGTCAATAGCGAGGCAGGACAGGGAAACTGGGGGGATCCAGCTCTGAGCTGCAGGGCTCTAAGAGCAGATACCGAGGAAGCCTTCCCTGTGAGGTCAAAACGGCTCCAAGATTCCACCAACACCAATGGGTATATCTGGCAAGTCTGATAGCCAAGCCAGCAAGTGTGACCACAGCAGTCAGCACACGGATCTGGTGAAACCGATTCCGAGTCTGTGAGGCTCTGGCTGAGGAGGGGGCAGAGGGAGGGGCTTCAGTCCCTGGCCTCTTATCAGATCCATATATTTCTTCTTTTTAAATGTGTGTGCATGTGTGTGTGCATGTTCATGTACACATGTGTGTTCATGTAAATGAGTGTGCCTACGAGTTCATATTTGTGTCCATATGCATGTGGATACCAGAGGACCATCAGCGGTGGGATCCTCAGGGATGCTGTCTACCTCTTTTGAGTCTGGGTCTCTCGTAGGACCTGCGCTGACCAATTAGGCTAGACTTACTGCCCAAGGTGCTGGAGAGGCAGTCCTAAAATATAAATTACCTTAGGTCCATCGTGTGCTATTGGCCTCTGTGAGGGTCCGGGAAACGCTGAAGAAGACCCCAGACTCAAATAGTATGAAAAACAAAGAGTGTTTATTCTGCAGAAACAGCCAGCATGTGGAGTCAACCATTTGTACAAAATGGCGGCCGTGGGAGGAGCTCGCGGGCTCCCTTTCCGCTAGGGGAATTCCAGGAACAGCTGGGTCATCTCAAACATAACTGGTGAAGCAGGACGCAGTTACGTTAGCACATTTTTGATTGGCTGGGGTTCTAGTTTTTCTCATCTTTGCACATGCTTGGGTAAGTCTGGACATGTTTCGGGGGGATTACGGGAACTGTCTTTTTTGGTCACTGCCTTGAGATACTTGGGGTCTGGCTCAGGCCTCGTACATGCTCTCTCCTTCATCCCTGCTGGTTGTAAAATGGGGAAGTTCACACCTCTCACCTCTATGGGAATCTGATGCCAAAATATGTAAAGGATCTGCATCTCTGCCATCTCCACCCCACACAGGGTTGTTCCACGAAGTGCTCTGGGTGAGGTACCCTCAGAGACAGCCAGGTCCCCTGCAGGGACATACCCAGGTGAGGGTTAACCTTGTCAACTTGCTGGGATTTGGAATCGCCATGGTAGAAAGAAAACTCGCAGCACCTCTGAGAAAGAGTTCTCTAGAGTTAACCAATGTGAGAAGGCCATCCCTAACTGTGGGAGGCACCGTTTCAGGCTCTGAGGCCTCAGACTGAATGAAAAGGAGGAAGGGAGCTGAGCACCAGCATCCATCCCTTCTGCTTCCTGACTGTGGGCGCCATGGGACCAGCTGCCTCCCACGCCTGCTGCCGTGACTTCCATCATGATGGGCTGTGGCTCTCGAGACCTGTGAGCCACGGAGAACCTTCCCTTCCTGGAGTCATTCTTGTCCCAGCCATGAGAAGAATGACAGAGACATGTGGGTTCACAGGAGACCAAGCCACAGGAGGAACAGCCGGCCCTACCCTTCCACACACAGTCCTTCCTCACCACGCAGCTCAGAACCTCTGAAGAAAGGGTGCTTCTCAGTCCTGCTTGGACCAGCTCCTCAGCCAGCAGTTTTTATGAGGAATGGGGTGGGGGGCACTGGGCCAAAGCCCATCTGAGGGACTCAATGGCTAACGTATGGCCACGTGAGCATGAGGACCTAAGTTCAGAGCCAACACCCACGTCAAAGAAAGCCTGTGGAGGCACACACCTGTAATCCTAGCACTGGGGAACACAGACAAGCAGATCCTGGAGTTTGAAGGAGGGACATCAAGTCTAGAAGATTCTATGAGTTCTAGTTTCAGTGAGTGACTCTCTCAAAGAGCAGGCAGAAAAGTGATGGACAAAGACATCTGACATCCACGTATGTCCTCCACACATATTTTCTCTCCTTCACACATACATGTAGAACACACACACACACACACACACACACACACACACACACACTGTATGGAGCCAGGCTGGAGTCTCCAGTGGGCTGACATAATGGTACCCCAGTGACTTGCCAGCCAGGAGCAGGTGGTTATCAACATCCGAGCTTATCTTCTGCAAGGGAATGTCGGAGGTGCCAGGGTGGCAGGCTATCAGTACTTTCAGAGTTGAGCCTGGTGACAGGACCCTTAGGAAGGTGTCCCAGTGGGCCAGGATGGCACAAGGCTGGATCAGTCTCTTCTCACCCATCCCCAACAGCCAGAAAAACCTGGTTTCACCATTCTGTTTCCCTTTTGGTCTGTTTCCAGTCAGTCCAAATTGAGAGAGCAACCACAGACCAAAGAAACAGCTCCATCCAAGTCCAGCTTGGGGGGGGGGGACACAATGACTTTTATTGGGGTCTCTTATAGGTTCTTATAGGTTCATAGGTGACTCAGGCAGCTTCATCACCAAGAAGCCCACCTCATCATGGTGACAACTCATCCGGCTGCGTCCCTGGAGTCCCTCACAGCTTGTGGGCAGCTCCATCCAAGTGTCTTTTCTGCCCCTAGAAATAGTTCACTGATTCTAGAACCTGGGAAGAGGGCATCTCGAGTCTTGCAAGTTCACTCGGCCTCCTGCTCACTTTTGGAATGAAACACCTGCAGAACAGGGTCGTAAGATGGTCTGAGGTCAGTCTAAAAATAAACAGCTCAAAAGGTAGAGAGAGACTTACCCGATGCATTGCCGTTGGCTCCTGAAGGCTGCTAGCACAGTCCACGGTGAGTCTAAGGTCATTGAGTGATGGGCAGTCAAAACACAGCAGAGTGCCTCCCAGCAACAGCAGCAGTGAGCTGGCCCAGGCTAAGCGGAGTGAGGCACCCATCTCTGTTTTCTTCGTGGAACCCAGCAGTGGGTTGGAGAAGCCACGGCTGATGCTGTAGGACACCCAGGACGTGGATATCAGCACCAGAAAGCCAACACCGAGGAATATCACACTGGCTGCCCTCATGATCTTGAGTACAATGGCCCTGCTCTTCACACACCTGATGCGTTCATCCCCAATCATGCACAGCAGCAAACCTAGCCAGGTTCCAATGATGCAGGTGACCATGGAGACTCGAGCCACGCTGAGGTCCTGAGTTACTGCGGGCCGGATGCCATACAAGGTGCACAGTATCTGGTTGCTTTTCTCCACCTGGCATATGTGCCACAGGCCCTCGCCAATGCTGGCATCTGGGTTCGTCTCATCAGGAAATGTCACCTTCCAAAAGGGGAGGATACAGCTCACGATGGCGCACAGCCAGCCCAGCGTAGCCAAGGAGAAGCTGATGGCCTCTTGCTCCATGCAGACCATGGTTCAGAGTCTGCTGGCGGCAGGACCAGGAAGAGTGAGGGGTCCGGTTCTAGAGACGCAGGGTTCCAAGAGCTGAGGATGGACTTTTAAAGTGTGTAAAGCAAGCCTCTCCCTGTGAGGCAGAGTGGCACAGAGCAAGAAAGGGATGCCGCTGCCACCAACGACTATCTCAGTTGAGTCAGATGTCCCAGGCTAGCAAGCGTGAGCACAGCAGTTGACACGGGGATCTATCTGGTGAAACAGATTGAGCTTCTGTGAGGCTCTGGCAGAGGGTGGAGCAGAGGGAAGATCTTCACCCCTGGCCCTGCCCTGACCAGATCCCTGTATTTCTTTTTCTTTCTTTCTTTTTTAATGTATGTGTGTGAACCTGAGCATGCTTGTAAACATGTGTGCCTGTTCCTGTGTGCATGCATACATATGTGTGCACTTGCATGTTGGGGATCTCATGGGTCTGGAGCTCACCAGTTAGGCAACTAGCTAGCTGGCTAGTGAGCCTAGAAATGCCTCATGTCTCCACCTCACTGCATTGGGGTCATGAGCAAACACCACCATATCCAACCTTTTTATGTGGGATCTGAGAATTGAACTCAGGTCCTCCAAGGTATACCCTCAACCCTGGATCTATGGAATTCTGAGCCCAGACCCAGTGAAATCACCTTAAAGCCTCAATCATGACCAAGAGTTTCCATCTAATATTAAGAAACCAGGAAACCCCCCTCAGGCCAAGGGAATGAACCTGAAGGTCCAGCACAGAGATTCCCAGATAGGACAAGATTCTCCCTGCAGGGTTTTCTGTCCTTCTTAACTTTCCCTCACCTTTTAGAAAAGGGGTGTGAAATGCAACCTTGAACTCACGATCCTCCTGCCTCCACCTCCCAGTGCTGGACACACAAGTGTATACCACCAGGCCCAGAACTTTCCCCTTCTTTTTTGTTTTGTTTTTTGAGACTGGGCTTCTCTGTGTAGCCCCAACCATCCTGGAACTCACTTTGTAGACCAGGCTGTCCTCGAACTCACAGAGATCCGCCTGTCTCTATCTCTCGAGTGCTGGGATCAAACATGTGCGCTACCACCGCCTGGCACTTTTCTCTTTTTTAACTGGAGAAGTGGTTCAACCATGATGAGTTGATCTTCAGGGCCGCAAGAACACATTATAGAGACTCAGCTGTGTATTAAAGCTGAACTTTGAGCGGCCAAGGGTCTGTCAAATGGGAAGCCATCTTCCTGGAGTGTCATGCGTGAGATTTTTAGGGTCTGGTTCTGGTCAGCGTGTATTCCACTTTTACCCTCCCTCAAAGGCCCCCGTGGCATCACCCACATTAGGGGGCGCACAGAGACCCTGGCTCCATGCTTGGCTCTCTGTTCTCCTGATGGCTTCTCTACAACATGGGGGCCTTGAGCGTCCCACTGTGAGTGTCAAACATCCTTTGGGTCGGTGCTGACAATCTGTGGCTTCTCCAGGACTCCAGGTCCTGCCCTTCCTGACCTACCCAGCATCACAGGCATCCTCGCCTACATGCTGAGTCCTCCTCGGCCTTTTCCATCCCTCAACACAGGCCACTGGCTCCTGACATCACGGACACAGTCCTGCTCCACTCCTCCATCTATCCCAGCCTGACCTCCCTCCAGAGCTCATGATTCAGCCATGAGAGAGGCCTCTGGAGAGCGAGGGGATGTCACTCAATGGGAGATGCTGAACTAACATGCACAAAGTCCCGGAGTCCATCCCCAGACCCCACATACCAGACAAGGAGCATACTCTGTATCTTACCACTCTGGAGGCAGAGGCAGGGGAATGAAGGTTCAAATGCATCCCCAGAGATAACCAGTTCAAGGCCAGCCTGAGCATTTGATCCTGTCTTAAGAACTAAAACTAAGTGTGACAGGTGGCAGGTGACACCAGTCATTACAGCCCCAGGACGGTCACACCTTCCAGGACAGCTCGGGATTCCATAGCGTGAAGAGAGAAAGAGAAAAAAAAATGGCTGGGCGGCGGTGACGCACGCCTGTAATCCCAGCACTCGGGAGGCAGAGGCAGGTGGATCTCTGTGAGTTCAAGGCCAGCCTGGTCTATGGACATAGTCCAGGGCAGGCTCCCAAGCTACAGAGAAACCCTGTCTCAAAATAACAAACAAAAAAAAAAAAGATAAAGGGAAGTTCCCCAACACCAGCCAAAGCTCCAGTGCTCCACATCGGGATGGCTCACTGTGGCTCACACGGAAAAGGCTCATGGCCATGGAGGAGTTTCCTTTCCCCTTGTATCCCCAGCAGCAGTTCCCTGATGCTGAGGAGGGCACTGGAGTCTGCAGCTTCCCGGTTCTCCTTCTTCCATCAGGCCAAAGGCGTTTCAGTCAGAAGGAAACAGCTACAGAATAAGTCATAAGATGGTCAGAACTGACTACAGATAGACAAATCCATACACAGAGACTGGCCCCCTTATGCATTGTTGATGTCTGAGGAGTGTTGGGAGAATTCCACAGAGCTACACCTGGTTTAACTCCAGAGTGTTAACACCTAGCTTTAATCTGCCTTTTGTGGTTGCTACCTCCTGCCTCCTGGACCTTCTCTTTGAAGTCTCCTCTGAGAGTTTCTAGGGGTTCAAAGCCTATGCACACTTGGTTTTAGAACAGCCCAGAACACTGTGGTATTCCTTTCCTGGGAATTTGCATTTGGCATTGTCCCTTGGAGGGGGGAACTTAGATATAAGGTTTTGTTATAGGGATTGACTTTCCACGGGTGTAAACTGTATAATAATGAAAGGGCCCTTTGCTAAGCTAAAGTGGACCAGTCCATAGAGACGGGTACCCTCCTGCAACTGGGAAAGGCTAGACTCATCCTTGAGGTGCCTCTGTCTTTTGTTTCCACTGACCTGCTGCATGAACACCACCGACTCGGGATACACAGCAGAGGAGGGTCTTTCCATGGAGCCCTCAAAAGCACTGGGCTGGTCGTTGTTAGTGGAGCAAGCCCTGGCACCACAGCAGGGCCCCTCCCAGCAAAAGCAGCTGGGGAGCTGAGCCAGCCCAGGTAGGGTGAGGCTCCCATCTCTGGTTTCCTTTGGGAGACCACTGGAGGGTTGGCCATGCCAAGGATGACATTGTGTGTTACCCAGGTACAAGAAGCAGCAGAGCCGGGCGGCGGTGGCGCACGCCTTTAATCCCAGCACTCGGGAGGCAGAGGCAGGCGGATCTCTGTGAGTTCGAGGCCAGCCTGGGCTACCAAGTGAGTTCCAGGAAAGGCGCAAAAGCTACACAGAGAAACCCTGTCTCGAAAAATCAAAAAAAAAAAAAAGAAGCAGCAGACCAGCTCCCAGGAACAACCTACTTGCCGCCATCTTGATCTTTACCCCATCATTTATATTTGACTCATAGGTGACTCGTTCCTCCCCGATCAAGTACAGCAGCAAACCCAGGAAGGTGATGATGATGCAGATGACCACTGGAACTCGAGAAACCTGCCGGCCTGTGGCAGGACCGGGCCTGAGCTGTATGGCATGCACCTCAGGCCATGGAGTCCATCATTCTCACACAGGTTCCAAAGGCTCTCCCAAAGGACCAAGTGTTCAGACATTTTCTTCACACGCCACTTTGGCAGCCAAGTGCACACAATAGTGCCTATGCAGGCCAGAACAGCCAGAGAGAAGCTGGCTGCCTGCAGTTCCTGGGGAGCCGTGGCTCAGTCTCTGCTGGACACAGCACGCAGAAGACAGTGGAGATCTGTCTGTCAGCTGCAGGATTCAAGGGGCTGAGGATGGGTTTTCAACCTGTCAATAGCAAGCTGTTCTGAGAACCACAGCTCTGTGTAGTCAGACACACAGGCAGCAGGTGCAGACAGACACACAGGCAGCAGGTGCAGACAGACACACACACAGCCAGCAGGTGGAGTCAGACATACAGCCAGCAGGTGCAGACAGACACACAGACAGCAGGTGCAGACACACAGCCAGCAGGTGCAGACAGACACACAGACAGCAGGTGGAGATAGACACACAGACAGCAGGTGGAGACAGACACACAGACAGCAGGTGGAGACAGACACACAGGCAGCAGGTGCAGACAGACACACAGCCAGCATGTGAAGACAGACACACAGCCAGCAGGTGCAGACAGACATACAGCCAGCAGGTGCAGACAGACACACAGACAGCATGTGAAGACAGACACACAGCCAGCAGGTGCAGACAGACATACAGCCAGCAGGTGCAGACAGACACACAGACAGCATGTGAAGACAGACACACAGCCAGCAGGTACAGACAGACACACAGACAGCAGGTGCAGACAGACACACAGACAGCAGGTGCAGACAGACACACAGACAGCAGGTGGAGTCAGACACACAGCCAGCAGGTGCCACATGGCAGTGGACACAAAGCCCTGGGAATTGTAGGAATTTAGCAGAAGTACTGTACGGGGTAGAAATTAGAATGAACAGCCGTTTTTAGAAATACTTTGACCTTGAAGAATCCGTGCGGAAAACAGTGATAGTTTTGCTAAAGGGTTTGCAGCCATCTCATGACTTTGTCACAATACGCCTCAGGCAGATAGAACACGGCCTGAGCTGAGCTCAAGGATAAACAGAGACAACGTGCAAACTGAGACCCAACTTCAGCTCTCCTATTGGATGGAGGAGGCCAGGGCTACTGTTGGGACTGAGTAATTCATTCTCAGCTGGGGCCTTCCACGGGGCAGAGCTCCTCCAAACATCAGCAGCATGAAGCTAGCCCAGCCTGGCTAGAGCCAGACACCCTACTCTGCTTTCTGCATGGAGCCCAAGAGTGCATCTGAGCAGCCATAGATGAAGTTGTGTGTTCTCCAGGACATGGGCACCATTGACTGCAGGTCAGCACCAGGATCAAGGCCCCCACCCTCCTCACAGTCATGACATCACCTCTGTCAGTAGACAGCCATGATGACACTCAACCTCAAACATACACAGAGGCAAAGCCATTCCATTATACAGATGACCATGAGGACCTGAGACACCTGTGGCCCTGAGCTGATGTGACCCAGTAGCCATGGTCCTTAGCCTGCATGCTGCATTGTCTGTGAACCTGGCACATTTGCCAAGACCCCGCCTAACATAGGATTCCAGCCATGTCTCACATTCAGGAGACACTGTCACCCTTCACATGGGTAGCACACAGCTCCAAAGGGCCACAGGCCTGCCCAATCTGGCCACAGAGATGCTGACCTGCTGCAGGACACTAAGAATCATGGCCCAGAGTCACTGCAGTTAGGTAAGGGAGTTAGGAGGATCTGGGCTGAGCTGCAGGATCCCAAGGACTGATGATGGACAGAGCAAGTGTCCGTTCAGAGAAAGCCTTTCCCTGGACACAGACAGACACAAAAGCAGACAGAGACTCAGTCCACACCAACAACAATTACCTCTGTAGAAGCAGATGTCCCCGGCAGCAGTGTGAGGACAGCAGTTGACAGAGGCATCTGGTGATAGAGATTGGGGGAGTCTGAGGCTATGACAGGGGGTGGGGCACAGGGTGGAGCCTCAGATCATGGGGCCTCACAACCAGCCTGTACTGCCTTATGTAGAAAGGGTGTGTGTGTGTGTGTGTGTGTGTGTGTGTGTGTGTGTGTCTGTGTGTCTGTGTGTCTGTGTGTCTGTGTCTGAGTTACCTACAGATGAACAAATCCAAAACACAGAAAAACTGGCCCACCTTATGCATTGTTTTTGTCTGTGGAGTGTAGGCAGAATTCCCACAGAAGTATAGAAGCCTCACAACCCCTTTCCTCCCAGGCTGCTCTTGGTCATGGTATTTATCACAGCAGTAGAAACTCTGAGACACTCTGTCTTCGTCTGTCTCTGGGTGTCCCACCTTACCTCAGTGTTGCTGACACTGTACACTTCTGTCCCTGGGGCACATTTGGTATGGGAAGTGTGCAGCAGGCTGTGAGGAAAACCTGATTTTTGAAGGCAGCATAACCCCTCCACTCTGGAATCTGTCCTAGTTAATGGGTGTGAGGAGAGTGTGTGGGGACACCATCAGCTTCCACTGGACATGAATGAAAGTTCCCTGGCAGGTCCCTCAGGAGAGGACATGCTCAAGTCCAATGTAGAAAACAGAGTGGTTAATGTGGTCTGGGGTCAGTGATGCCATCAGGGACCCAGCCATGTCACTGTTCTTCTCTGTCACCTCTGCTCCCAAGCCTTGGTGCCCAGTCTGTCAACTCATCATGCTGGACACTTCTCTAGAGGACAAAGGGAGAGCTCTGGGCTTGGTGGTGCACACCTGATAATCATCACTGTGGAGGTTAAGGCAGGAGGATCATGAGTTCAAAGCTGACCTGTGCCATGTCACAAGAGTGTGTATGCAACGTAAACAGAAGGTGGAAGTAGGGAGGACAAAGAACATGGCAGTGTGAATCCAGTCCTACCTGCCAATCACCTTCTACTGCAAGCCATTGGTCAGAGAAAGATCACTGGTCAGAGCTGGGCATATCATGGCCGAGAGCTAGCTAGGGAAGCTGGGGACCAAGCAGGTTTTATTGTCACCTTGCTGTGAATATCGCTCTGTATAAATAAAACACTGATTGGCCAGTAGCCAGACAGGAAGTATAGGCGGGACTAACAGAGAGGAGAATTGAGGGAACAGGAAGGCAGAGGGGAGACTGCCTGCACCCACCAACAGAACAAGAAAGATGTAAGGTACCAGTAAGCCACAAGCCACGTGGCAAAGTATAGATTAATAGAAATGGGCTAAATATAAGAGTAAGAGCTAGACTTTGATAGACCTGAGCTAATGGCCAAGCAGTTTAAATAATATAAGTGTCTGTATGTTTATTTTATGAGTGGGATCTGGGACTGGTGGGGCTTGGCAGGAGCTAGAGAGAAATACTCCAGCTACAAATGATGCCCAATGTGTTGGCAAGAGTTTCCACCTAAAACCTGAGTAAAAAGATTCTAAAATGGAGCTAAAAACTGCTCCTAGTTGTCTCTTTCAAGTTAGTGGCAGCCTGCGTGTTTGAGCTACTATCTACCATGGCGGGTTCCTGGCATGTGCCCTCCACCTGCAGTATGGCTGCACATTTAAGCTGTGTGGTGGATTTAGCCTTTGCTAGTACAAAATAAAAAGAGGTTTCTGGGCTACATGCTGCTTTGATAGAAGCATAGACCCACTATTTCTGAGAGTTGATGGCTCCCAGAGCTGGCAGAAAATGTACCACCGCCATGTTGCCAAGCTGAAGTGGGAAGAACCAGCAGCCATAGCACCGTTTCAGTCTTAGAATGGTGCAGTTTAAAGCAATAGGTTCACAATAAGACTGATTCAGATGGAATAGTTTACAATGTATGTAAAAATGTACGTAGGCTTGAAAGAGAGAGAAAAAGGAATATATACAGTTATATAAACAAATAGATAGTTTTTAAAAATAAAGTCTTTAAAAGAACAGTACAGGTAATAAGCCATGTAAAGATGGCTACCACACAGAGAATCTGGATTGTGTTATTTTTGATATTCGTAACTGAAGAAAAACATTAGATTATAAAAGCTGTTGCCGGGCGTTGGTGGCGCACGCCTTTAATCCCAGCACTCGGGAGGCAGAGCCAGGCGGATCTCTGTGAGTTCGAGGCCAGCCTGGGCTACCAAGTGAGTTCCAGGAAAGGCACAAAGCTACACAGAGAAACCCTGTCTCGAAAAACCAAAAAAAAAAAAAAAAAAAAAGCTGTTGAGTTATGCCCAAATGTATACTTTAAAGGTACCTTGACTTCAAAATTTAGATATAAGGATATGTTGCTTTGGAAAGGAGGCTCTGCTTTTGTTTCCACAGAAAACCAGAGGCTATGGATTTGTTCCAGATTAAGATACATCAGGTTTCACCAGCCAAGACCCCCTAAAAGGTCTCCGATGACACCATGGCCCAGATGATCCAACATCCAGAACCATTTCAAGGCAACTGGCTCAGACGATACACCCTCACGGACTACTTCATAGTCCTAAAATTTTCTTTGTGTCCCCATAAGATACAGCACCCGCCCCCCCTCCAGCAGAAAGTAGTAAGAGAAGCTACGCCCAAATTCCCAAATGTACCATGCTGGCTTTGGAGATGGAATTTGCTCATTCCTTCTCTAAGCCCAAACATATTCCTAAAATAAAAGGTTAAAAGATATTTTTTCCCATATCAGAAGAGTGCTCTGGTGTGGGACAGAGAAAAACCAATATTTTTATTTAAAACAAGTTGGTTATAAATGCAATCTCTCTCTCTCTTTTTTTTTTTTTTTTTTTCCCGAGACAGGGTTTCTCTGTGTAGTTTTGCGCCTTTCCTGGAACTCACTTGGTAGACCAGGCTGGCCTTGAACTCACAGAGATCAGCCTGCCGCTGCCTCCTGAGTGCTGGGATTAAAGGCATGTGCCACCACCACCCAGCTGCAATCTCTTTCTAAGGAAGAAAAGGGGAGGGGCTGGAGAGATGGTTCAGTGGTTAAGAGCACTGGCTGATCTTCCTGAAGATCCTGAATTCAATTTCCAGCAACCACATGGTGGCTCACAACCATCTATAATGAGATCTGGTGCCCTCTTCTGACCTGCAGGGACACATGTAGGCAGAACACTATATACATAATAAATAAATAAATCTTTAAAAAAAAAACAAGAAAAGGGGATATGATATAGATATATAGAATATAGATATGATAGGATAAAAGGGTAGATTAATGAACCTACTATTAAAGAACAACTTGTTTAAAATGTTTTACATTTGGTGTAGATTTTAGTTTATGTTTAAAATGTTTTACATTGGTATAGATTTTAGTTTATTGATACAAGTTTAAACTTAATTTTGTTATACTGTATATATAGTTCTATTCTCATTTGAGGTATTATGTTTATGTAACTCATTTAGATTAGAATGGATAATTAAATAGATTAACAATTAGTCATCTATGATAATCATACTTATAGCCATGTTAGTTAAGTCTTCCAAGTATACATAGATATATTTCAGATAGATAAGAAATCTTCAAATACTTCAAAGACCTACAGAATATGGTATTTAAAATATTTTTTTAAAATTTAGACTTTCTGGACAGTGAGACATGTCTGCTCCTGGCAACAATGGATTTACTTCAGAGAGGAGGATGAACATCGAAGACACTACATATGGAGTTTATCTTCACCTTGGCAAAAATAGCCATTTGGGCAAGAAACTTTTCTTGCCTGGACTGCTTGATCAACTGGACATACAGGACCCATAGAAAGATGACTACTGAACTTTGCTTGACAAAATGGTCCTTCAGGTTCCTGCTTCTCAGAGAAAACTGCCAGACATTCTACAAAACACTGAGGAAAATGACCAAGAGACTCTAACCCTGTGGGCTGAAGACAGATGCCCCAACTTTATAAAGGAACATGAGGTGACTGTCCAGGCTGTCAGCTGTCTCTGTCTACCCTGTAAGACTCCCAAAAGTTGCTTACATCCTTCTCCCATTTCTCAGGTAATATAATATCCTTCTGAGGTCTTTGATGTAGTTGAAGATAGATAGTTACAATTTTCCTTCGTTATGATAAAAGATAAGTTAGATATGAAACCTTAGACTCACAAATATAAGATAGATAGGATATCTTCTTTAATATTGTAACTGTAATTCTTGCTTGATAATTGTTTTGTTATATGTAATTTTACTATGTTAAAGTTAAAACCTTCCTTTCTGAAAAAGAAGAAAAGGGGAAGTGCTGTGGATATTGCTCTGTATAAATAAAACACTGATTGGCCAGTAGCCAGACAGGAAGTATAGGTGGGACTAACAGAGGAGAATTGAGGGAACAGGAAGGCAGAGGGGAGACTGCCTGCACCCACCACCGGGACAAGAAAGATGTAAGGTACCAGTAAGCCACGAGCCACGTGGCAAAGTATAGATTAATAGAAATGGGCTAAATATAAGAGTAAGAGCTAGACTTTGATAGGCCTGAGCTAATGGCCAAGCAGTTTAAATAATATAAGTGTCTGTATGTTAATTTTATGAGTGGGATCCGGGACTGGCGGGGCTTGGCGGGAACTGGAGAGAAATTCTCCAGCTACAGTCACCTCATCCCCACGTGGACCAATCAGTTATGTGTGTGCTGTGGGATGGTTTTTCTGTATGCTGTGAGTATGTGGTGCTACTGTTGCTTAATAAAGCTGTATTGGCAACACAGGATAAGAGCCAGGTTGGAAATTCAAGCAAAGATACAGGGAGAGAAAATGTGGAGTCAGGAGGAAGCAGAGCAATGCCGGGCGAAGGAAGATGTAATATAAAGGTAAAGCCACGAGACACATGGTGATACATAGATTAATATCAATGGGTTAATTTAAGGTGATAGAGCTAGCTAGCAAGTAGCCTGACCCATAGACCAAACAGTTTGTAATTAATGTAAGCCTCGGTGTGTTTATTTGAGAATGGCTGTGGAACACAGAAAAACTTCTGGCTACAGTAGACATGCTCTTTTTTTTATATTATCATTTTATATAATATCTAATTATATAAATGTCTTGAATTCAATGCATTTATATGTGTGCATTCATATACATGGGGAGGGAGATTCTTTCAATGGTATGGATGCTTTGGCTCTGATTCAAACCTTCAGGGGGACTATCCTGGGCTCAGAATACAGAGACCCAGCACTGAGGTACAGCTTGGAGGTTCTGAGGTCAGTCTGAGAACCCTGGTAAACATGAAGCATATTCTGGCATGTGATGGTAAATCTAGTGCCAAAGAGGAAAAGACAGGTGGAGCCACAGGGCTTCCTGGACAGGAGGTCTGCACAGTTGATGAGACCTGGTCATTTGAGAAACCTTGTCTTTAAGGAGATAGATGGCATCCAGAGGATGATGACAGAGGTAGTCCTCTGGTCTCCTCATACACACCATATCTAGGAATGCGCCCACAGGACAGCACACAGACACACACACACACACACACACACACACACACACACACACACACACACACACCCTTTCTACATAAGGCAGTACAGGCTGGTTGTGAGGCCAATGATCTGAAGCTCCACCCTGTGCCACACCCCCTGTCATAGACTCAGACTCCCCCAATCTCTATCACCAGATGCCTCTGTCAACTGCTGTCCTCACACTGCTGCCGGGGACATCTGCTTCTACAGAGGTAATTGTTGTTGGTGTGGACTGAGTCTCTGTCTGCTTTTGTGTCTGTCTGTGTCCAGGGAAAGGCTTTCTCTGAACGGACACTTGCTCTGTCCATCATCAGTCCTTGGGATCCTGCAGCTCAGCCCAGATCTCCACTGTCTCCCTTTCCTAACTGCAGTGACTCTGGGCCATGATTCTCAGTGTCCTGCAAGCAGGTCAGCACCTCTGTGGCCAGATTGGGCAGGCCGTGGCTTTTGGAGCTGTGCTGCTACCCATGTGAAGGGTGACAGTGTCTCCTGAATGTGAGACAGGGCTGGAATCCTATGTTAGGCGGGGGTCTATGGCAAATGTGCCAGGTTCACAGACAATGCAGCATGCAGTCTAAGGACCATGGCTACTGGGTCACATCAGCTCAGGGCCACAGGTGTTCTCAGGTCCTCATGTCATCTGTATAATGGAATGGCTTTGCCTCTGTGTATGTTTGAGGTTGAGTGTCATCATGGCTGTCT